>NW_017671350.1:18999-57419 GCF_001879085.1 Nicotiana attenuata | reverse complement strand
GGGGGGGGGGGGGGGGGGGGGGATTTTAGTGACTCATAATAGCTTTGTTTTCATCTGGTCAACTTTACCTAGAGACTTAGTAAAGACCGCATGTTTAAGACTATGGACCTTTTTCCTATCCATCAAAGTCTTGCATAAATGTTTAAAATTAAAATTAGAACTTTCAAGGATTTGAATACACAAATCTAAAAGGAGAAGACCAATGTAAACCAATCAAACTAAAATTGTTAATCATCTTTTGGTCGAGAAAGATACACATATGAAGCAAGCAAGCAGAAACTTTATAAAATAGATACTCTACCATGATGTGGAGCAAACGCAATTGAGATAATATCACCGTGACGTAGTCTGGCTTCAGGACTACTTTTGTTCAACTTTTCCCAATTGAGATACGTCCCATTTGTGCTGCAGAGAACCAAAATAAGTCAGTAAACTCCTGTGTCAAGTTGCATCAAAAAAGTTCCACAATGATGTTCAACCTTGAATCTTTCAGAAAGACTGCAGTGCAACTGTTGGCAGAATGCTCCGCGTCTTCGCTGACAACCTTTTTCCTGTAAATCTTGCAATGTTGAGCACTAACAGCTGGAGACAATATCTGGAAACGGGTATCATCTACCAACCGACCAATGCAGTGTTCTTCAGATGTAAGAAGCATGTTCATTCCCTATTTTAAGGACAAACGTCAATATATAAAACTGTTTGCGAGAAATGCTTCAATAATGTAAAACATGATATGCTGCATCATATAAAAGTGACAAAATGGCCTTTTCTTATTTAGTAAACTGCCACTTCATTGATTGCTAAATCTCAATCTGCAATCAGACTAAATGGGGCAGAACCAGCAAGAGGATACACAAATAGAAGGTATATCCTCGTATATTCACTCTACCACTTGTGGTGGTAAAGAAACCAAATGCTAAAATCTCCATTTCAAATTGAAATTTTCAATTCCAGTACATCTGCTGATGCATCTCAAGCTACCTTATTTTATGTGACAGTTCCAATTCCAAACCCTCATCTAACGCAAGCTTGCAAGGATTCATCCAAGACTAAGCTTGCATAATTCATTTCTGCTGGAATACTCAAGTATCACATCCAGATATTATACCGCGATGCTCCAGACTAAATCTTCAGTTTTGGGGTCTAGGCTTTAAAGACATCTCCTCTGGAAGTTAGGATGTAATAGCTTGTTCATGTCCTACCCCTCAAGATGTCTACTCAGAATATTTTGCATGCAATTATTAATGGTCACAGCACCTATTTTTCTAGAGCATTAAACCATTTTGAGGCCTCACGCCATTCTTAATAGAGCTATCAGGTCCCAAATTATGAGCTCTACCAATTAATAGAGACACTCAATAGCTAACAAATTAAACATGGAGTGGGAATTTAGCATTTTGGTCCACCTACAACTTACCTCCAGAATACTCATTTTTCCTAACTTTATAAACTCCGCCAATGTGAGCCTCATCCCGTAGCACGAAAAAAAAAATCAAACTTTATGTGATGGAGTTCAAATAATTGAAAGAAAAATCAGCCCCATCATTTTCTACATGACATACAAATGTCAGAAAAGGACCAAAAAGAGAACTCCTAAGAAAAAGGAGCCAATTGAAAATTGTGGAAGTACTGAAGAAGAATAGAGACCTGAAGACGCTTGCGGGCCTTATCCGAGATGGCAGTTAAGACGCCCCAAACGTCAGGATCAGAGTACTGCAAAGGCTGAAACGCAATTTTCGAAGCCACCGATAGTATAAAATCTTCAGGACTCAGCGGATTTCTCTGCAACGGAGAATTATCGGTGCCATTGGCATCGGTAATTTTGTAGTTGTTATTGCCATTACAATTGCTACGGGGAAGGGAAGAACATGATTCGGAGAGAACCGGGGACTGGTCTTTACTAGGGTTTGAGTTCGGTTTAGAAAGCAGTGGAGTTGTAGGATTATCGTCTTCCTTCGCCATTCATGCACTGATTCCGTGAACTCTCAGTGTCAGTGTGTGAAAAAAAAAGGCGGGGATTTTGAGAACCCTAATTTATTGAACCGGGTTTTGTTGATCGTCTAGCTTGCTGGGGAAGCTGAGCGAGCTTTTTGTTTGATTTCTTCTTTAGGCCCCCAAACTTTGGGTCTTTTGATTATTTTGTACTTCTTCCGTTCTTTCTTCGGCAGCATTTTATATGGCACCATAAAATACTTCTTAAAGTTTAAAAAATGTGTGATTTTTGAGCTTTGACATGTGGTTCTATTTTACAAAGTATTTAGGACTTGATGTTTGAATTCATGCAAAATATTTAATAAGTTAGCTTGAATCGCGTTATTCTTTTTCTTTTTTTTTTTGAGACGGAAAGGGTGTTTGGCTAAGCTTATAAGCTGATCAAATTGTCTTATAAGCACCTTTTGGCTTATCTATGCGTTTGGTAAACATCCAAAGTGCTTATAAAGCCAAGTGCTTATAAGTTAAAATCAATCCCAAGTCATAAGTTGGTCACCCCCAATTTATGGCATTTCAGCTTATAGCATTTTTAGTTTTAGTTTGACCAAGACTTTTACTAGTTTTTCCTTAATAAAAAATTTTAACTCACAAAATATTTTTTCCAAAATACATTTTCTAACTTTCTCTTCATACTATATTTGTTGTTCATCGTTTTCGTTACAAAGAAATTTTTTATTTATAATCTTTTGTAAAGTTTTAACGGTATAGTCATTTTAACAAAAGAATAGTGTTTACCTTGAAAATGGTAATAACAATTAGATTTGATTTTGTGGTTCTAAAAATACGTGATCTATTTTTATACTAGTTGTTAGGCAAAAGATACTAAGCGAAGGATTAGAAATTAAGATGATAGCTTGTAGATGGCTTAATAATCAAACCGAAATGGTTGGGAATCGAGGCCTCGAGCTTGCGTATACGGGGCCTCGAGGTCAAGTTGGATGCCCGGTTAAGGTAGTCGAGGAAGGACTAACAGTTATGAGAGCAGCGATGGCGGCTCTCTATGATCAATAATGAGCAATAAATGAAGAACAATTAATAGAACACAATGAATATAAGCAATAAATGTAAATAATGAAACCAAGAGAAAGTGTTCAAGCTAGAGAGCAGAGAATGTTCTTGTATTGAATGTAGTGTGTTGTATCCTGAGTATCAGATGCCTCCTACAAAATAACAAGGATCCCCTTTATATATGGAGGGAAATCCCAACATAGTACATGAGTAATTATTACAAAGAAAAGTAGCTGGCACAGCTACTTACTAGTCTGGTAAAGACTAGTGTTTCCTTTGCAGGTTTTGTCAGCTTTGATCATATGCCTTGGGAACTTCCCGCTAGTGTGTCGTAGCCGTTGGTTTGCACTGCCTCGAGGTTGATCATCACGAACCCTCGGGGGCGAACTCCGAGCTAGACTTCGAGCCTCCCGGGGGTGGTCTTTTTTTAGGCGCCCTAGTGATCGTAAAATCGAGCTCTATGATTTTTACCATATATAGATAGTCCCCGCGTTTCTTAGAATAAAATGATAAGAATCGATTTTAACACCGATCCCCTCGAGCCTCTTGCGATGAAGTCATGCTTATGACGTCAGCTTTTCCGATAATTGAGACGTCCCATCGATACGTCTTTCCGAGGAACATTTGATGTAGCGCTAGTTTACTTTCTCAAGGCGATAATATCGTTGCCGATTCGTTTCCCAACAGGCATTGATTGCGCATGTCGATCCGTTTTTCCAAGACATTGATTGTGCCGTCGGCACGTTTCCCAGATCATTGATTGCGCTGTTTGTTACGCTTCCTCCTTTATATAAATGGAAGCTTTCTTGAATCAAAACTTCATTCAGTCATTCTTCAATAATCTTCGGCTCCTTACTTCTCTTCATCTTCATCCAATTTTATTTCCCATGTTAAAGCCTGTGGCCGCAAGGTCATACGACAGTGTTCTTGACAGTTGTGTTATGGCTCTTTCTCAAAGCTTTCCCCTACTGAGTGGGATCGCACTGGTTTGTTGTTGTTGTTACTGTTGTCGTCGTTGGCTCGAGACGATGAGGTGAGGGGGCATTGGATTTTTTCCTACTTAAGAAGATATTCGAACTTTACACTGCTGCTCCGGAGGATGTTCGAACTTTACACAGCTGCTCACCTCCCTACTTCGGCTGGGTGTGGCGCTTCACCCCTTTTGATTTTCGTAGAGTGAAGCGACGCTACCGGCTACTAACCTGCACGGCACAACGTTCCAAGAAGTGGACTCAAAGTAGCCCTGCCGGCAAGGCCTGCAAAGAGCTTTTGCTCTTTGGCGAGCCACGGCCCCCTCTTCATCTTTTTCTGCTTCTTCATTGTTTTCTGCTTCTTCATCTTTTTCTGCTTCGGAGGAGATTTTCGAAGACGTTGTTTGGTAGGTCGAGAAGAGGGCCCGAAGAAATGATTCTCGAAGGCATTGCTCTCGAGGATGTACCCCCGAGAGTAGATTAGACTTTTAGCTGTTACTTTTACTTCTTTGTTTCTGTATAAGTACCCTTCGTGGGCTTTTGTAGTCATGTGTAAGGTCCCTTCATGGGCTTTTTGTAATCATCGTTTATTAATGCAAAGAAGTTTCTTTAATTTGTCTCTGATTTATGCTGGATTTTCCTTTATTTGTATTTGTGAAGTATCTGAGTGCATGCTCTACCGATTGGTCCGAATATCGGGCCCGGGTGTAGGTATTTCCCCGGTTCCTGATTGGTTAATACGATATCTTGTTGAGCCCTTTATCATTCCTCGGGCTGAGCCCGGGTTGAATCGATACAAGCTTAGGTCGCCGGGACTCTGTACTTGAATCGTGCGAGAGTGAGGCTTCGAGTTTTAAAATTTTTAGCCTTTTAGGCCCCGTTGATAGTCCTCGGGGGAGATTTTGCTTGGCCATATGAGAATAAAGATAGCCTTGAGACTTTCACAGACAGTCCCCGAGTGAGGGTTTGTTCGAGCTCGGACAGCCTTGATTCGAATGCGAAAATAGCCCAGGGGCTTCAATAGTGATCCTCGGATGAAAACTGGCCTGGGCTCGGGTAGCTCGAGGGCCAAAGAATCGGATGAATGACCCGCGTTTGCAAATAGCAGAAATTCTCGAGGTAGGGTACCACCTCGAGGTCAGGCTTATATGAGTAGCTTCTCGGAGCGTATCTTTCGTGTTGATAGAGGTCCTCAAGATTGGGCACCATCTCGAGGCCTGTAATGATGTTATTGGCTCTTTAGAGCCTATCTTCTTTTTGATGGAGATCCTCGAGATCGGGTACCATCTCGAGGCTCAGTTGATCTCCGTGGCCTTTTGATACCCAAAACATCGTACGACAGCGTGGATCGTATGGCATGGTTATGGGACGACCGAGGTGATCCTGCCGGTACATCTTCCCAAAGAGATAATGGCCTAGTCAGTATTTTTTGATTTGGTCTTTGAGCCAGCCGGACAATCGCCGCTTGCTCTATATATATGTTTGTCTTCCCTCCCTTGAAGATTCCGCTATTCGGAGTAGCTATCCTCCTTCATAGAGCTCTTCTTCCCTGTGCTAGGTCTTTCACCATTTTATTTTCTCTCAAATTCCCGCTCCAAATCTCTGATTTTACCACAGTTATGGCTGCTACAACGGGGTCCGTTCGGCAAGGGGAAGGAAGTTTTGCCTCTGGTTCCCGCCTGGTTGATGGTGCGCCGCCAGCGTCTGGAGAGCCAACCTCAGGATATTTTGTTTCGAGGAGGGACCCTTTGTCGGAAAAACCTCCCAATGTTCAGGGTCATTGGGAGTATGCATCGAAGTTTATTTCTTTAATAGGAGAGGGGCACCTTAAGTCAGTGAGGAAAGATTGTGGATGGGGGGAAAAGGTAGTACTGCAGGTACCTTCCCCTGAAGAGAGCATCATGGATCATGCCGAGGGGTTTTTGAACGTATAAACGTACCCCTTTACGCTGGGCCCCCTTGATAGGGTTGTTCTCAACTTCTGTCGAAAGTATCGGGCTACCTTGACACAGGTTCATCCGTCATTTTGGAGGATAGTATTGATGATGAGATTTTTTGCGGAGAGAGCAGAGCTTGAGTTTACCCTTAGTTATCTCATCAGGTTATACCGGCCTTTTCATCATCGAGGCATGTTAACCCTACGATGCCGATCCACCAGGCCCTTTGTTGTCGATGATGAAGAAGATGGAGATCGGGGATGGATGAGCCGATTCGTCCAAGTACGAACTATAGACGTTATCCCTGCGGAGTTTCCGCCATTTCTCAAGGAATGGAATTTTACACGTAAGTGTTACACTTCGTGCTTTCGTTGTTTTGCTTATGGTGGAGGTAGGCTCCGTAAATGCGCCTTTCTTTTCTTTTCTGCAGCAATTCTATGGATGCCTTATGAGGTCCTTGACCTGACGGATTGGGCTTGGCAGTTGGCGACCCACTCGACTTATGATGATCGTAAGTGGCGAGACTTGTCCAAGGGTAGATGGGAGGCAAAACACCACGGTACGTGCTATGTGTTTTGCTCCTTTTTTGAAAGGTACTTTCTTTTTATGTGTACTAACTCCATCATCGTAGGCATTGGGGAGTTCTTTGAGGTGAGGTCATGCCCTCTCGGAGAGGGAGAAGGATCGTCATACTTTTGGGCCGAGGCATAGTAATAATAAGCGAAAAGGGCCTTCGCAGGGCGACAATGCTTATAGCAGGATGAATCCAGCCCGGAGGCTCAGAGAGGATGCATCAGCTGAGCCTGCAGCGCCCGAGATTCTGGCCTTGGAAAAACAGTCCCTCCTCCGCTCCCATCTTCTTTTCCCGTCGGAGGTACCTCAAGGAACGAGGGTTCTCTGCTGCCGACTTCTTCTCCCGTCGAAGGTACTTCGAGGGATGCTCGAGGCCAGGGGCCGCGTATATTGAGCGACCGTGTCCCAATCGGGAGCGGTTTTACTAAGGTTGATGGAGCCAGACTAGTAGATGTGCGCTCGACTTTTGAGGAAGCTCAGCGGCTCTACTCTTTGGTGAATTTTGGCCGATCGTATCGGTTTTTTAGCTTTTGCAGCCTTTTCTCTCTTATCGAGTTTCTCCTTCGTAGGCTTTTAACAAGCTCAAGTCTGAGCTGCTTCATCGTGAGGCCATGTTGCAAAAAGCCGTGGACGGGGAGAAATCCCTCTGGCTTCTTTTTTTATGAGAGAGAAGACGAGTTGGCACACTTGCGATATGAGGCGAGTCGAAGTCTGGACTACGAAAGCTACCTCGAGGAGCAGGTAATTTTGTTCCAAGGGAGTGCGTGTTTCTTCTTATATCTTCTGAGGCTAATGTTTCATTTTCTTTATTTGCAAAAAACGACGGAGGACCTGGAATGCCTTTGGAGCGAATTTGGCCAAGCCAAATGTGAGCGCGATGAGCTAAAGGCTCGGGTGAACGCCCAGGTTGCGGCTAAGAAGGATGTTTTGGCTAAAGCTTCCGCCCTCGAAGTGCAACTCCGCAACGTTCGTGAGAACAACTCGGTCCGAATGGACATGATTACAAAGCTCGAGTCTAAGCTTCTGAAGATGAAGGCTGAAGTTGCGAATGCTCGGGCTGAATACAAAACGGTCCAAACTAAGGCTGATAAGAAAGTGGCCGCCTATTTGAAGGACGCTCAAGCTGAGCTGACAGGGGCTCTTGACCGTGAGAGCAGAAGCAAGGAGTATTCTCGGTGCAGATCTCGAAGGGAAACCCTTGAGGAGATCCATGCTAGGGGCTTTGAGCTCTCGGAAGAGATAAAGCAGGCAAAGGCAGACGAATATGGCGCTAAGTTCCTTCTATCCGATGCCGAAGTTAGCGAGAAAGAGGTCGGCGGACCATAGTCCCCGAGGGGGACGTAGGCTTAGGCTTTTTTGCTTTCAGTCTTGTGTATGGTGTTCCTGGAAGATCTTGTAGGTGGCGCTTTATGTAATTACAGAAGGAAAACTTTTTGGTTCCATTCTTCTTTGCATGTGCACGTCTTTATTTGCTTTGATTTTCGACGCCCTGTCAATGATTGGCCGGGAAAATTGGGTCTTGGGGTAAAGAACCCTTAGGCTTTCAATATGGCTCCGCGACTCGTCGGGTTGGCCTGTAGACTCTTAGGCATTCGCCTTTAGGCATTTTTGACCGTGTTTGATCTTTGAGTTTTTGGATTTTAGCATGGCCCTTAGGCTCTTACGCACTAGGTTAGTGCGACCTTTTAGCGTAAGCCGGTGATTAAGCTCTTATGCTTTTGCTCTTAGGAATATTTAGTTTAACTGTTTCGGATTCAGTATTCGAGTCGGTTTTCAACTCGAGCTTATTGACCCTTCAGTTTTGAATTTAAGGCTGTCCCTCAGGCTCTTACGCGTTAGGTCGGTACGACCACTAGTATGGGCTGGCGGCAGTGCTCTTACGCATTGCGTCGGTAAGACCCTTTATATGGGCTGGCGACAATGGCTCCCACGCATTATGGTCGGTACGACCTCTAATATAAGCTGGCGACGATGGCTCTTACGCATTAGAGTCGGTACGACCTCTAATATAGGCTGGCGACAATGGCTCTTACGCATTAGGTACGACCTCTAATATAAGCTGGCGACGATGGCTCTTACGCATTAGGGTCAGTACGACCCTTTATATGGGTTGGCAACAATGGATCTTACGCATTAGGGTCGGTACGACCTCTAATATAGGCTTTATTCTTCCCTCGTTAAGGACTTTTTAAAATTTTGTTTGCCTGACTCTTCGACGGTTCGATAAAAACCTCGATTGTGAGTCGTTATGTGGCGATGAACGAGCACTTCGGGAGGTTTTGCTCGGTGGCTGAGTGTTTCGAAGCCTATAGTTTGGAGCTGGCATGGTTGAAGCTCTTTTACCTCTGTCGAGGGTAGCCTTTTTTAACTGGTTCTTTTCGAAGTACTTTCAAAGTAATTGAAGGCTTGTGATTTTATAGCGACGGTCGGGCGTCCCCGAGCCGCGTTAGTTTGGCTGGTACAGCCTTGTGACCGTAGTCATTGTGTTTGGCCGGAGCCTTTCAGTCCCCGAGTGAAGTAGTTTTCGGCGCCTATATCGAGGGTATGCCTTTTTAGGGGTCTTACAAGTTTGATATATAGACTTAACTTTAAGATCGGGTTTATGCCTTTTGTAAGGTCTTATAAATGTGAACATGCCTTACTTGAGGTCTTACAGTTTTGGTTACTTGGTACAAGTATGGTTCATGCCTTGCTTGAGGTCTTACAGTTTTGTTACTTGGTACAAGTATAGTTCATGCCTTACTTGAGGTCTTACAGATATTGTTGGTGCCTTATATAGAACTTACGAGACCGAGGTTGCCCACATGGGGTCTTATGGCCTCGAGTTTTGATAAGTCGATGGGATGGCAATTGGCGACAATCCCCGAGACATTGAAAGTTTTCTTGGCTCTGGAGCCATTTTTGTAACCTTAATGTCGCCTCATTGAGGGCTTACAGGTTCGAAGCTTCCGACCTGGAGGTCATACGACTTCGAGTTTTTGACGCTAGTCCCCGAGTGTTCGGGACGTTTTTGGTTTCTAGAGTCGTTTTTGTAAACTTGAAGGCTTCTTGACGCCAGTCCCCGAGTGTTAGGTATGTTTTAGGCCCTGGAGCCGTTTTTGTAAACTTGATATTGCCTCGTTGAGGGCTTACGAGTTCTAAGCTTTTGACCCGGAGGTCATATGGCTTTGAGTTTTGATGCCAGTCCCCCAGTGTTCGGGACATTTTTGGCTCTGGAGCCATTTTTGTAAGAAATAGCGAACCTCTTTGAATCGCGAAATGCTTTGATGGAGGGGAAAGTATTCTTTGAGTACTTGGTACAAGTATACACGTCTTCACTGTCAAGGGCTCGGTTATTCTGTACGGGCACGGTTCGTTCAACCGTTTGGCCCGGTACATCATTTTCCTATCGAGACCCTATCTAGCACATCTTGGCTTCTCCGAGGAAGTGACCTTCCGGGGGGTTGCCCCCAGTATTCGAGGTTGATTTGAAGAGAAGCCTTGAATGGTTGTTGAGTCTTCCTTAGGTGGCATATAGATGTTGCCTCGCTAAAAACCTTGCCGGTAAAACCCTTCTTGGGATAAAAACCAGGTCGAAGGAAAAGAGTGCAACGTATGCTTTTTGAACCCAAGGCCTTCAAGTTGGAAAGCGCTTTGGCTGTTTCGATCGGATACCTGCACACAAGTTAGTGTGAAATGTAACTAAAAAAGGGGGAGATGATTATACCTTATTGCCGATGGCGCCTTGAGCCTCGATGTGCTTCGAACATTTATTTTCAGGACACGACATGGCCCTTTGCTAGTTTAGTCGGGTGTAGCCGAGAATATAGCTTGTTATTGCTATTTTACTGTTTGCTTATCCTTTGGTTCCTTCGATGTTGGAGGCGTAGGTGCCGGTGCTACATCGTGCACCGTGAACATTTCCCTCGCTGCATGTTGTTCCCCATATACGGTTTTTATGCCGTCTTTTGTCGGGAACTTCATCATTTGTTGAAGGGTTGATGGTATTACTCTCATGCAGTGTATCCACGGCCTACCGAGCAAGGCTTTGTATCTCATGTCTCCTTCGATGACATGGAATTTGGCATCTTGGGTAGTGCCGGCCACGTTGACCGGGAGGGTGATTTCCCCTTTCGTTGTTTCGATCGCCATGTTGAACCCGTTGAGGACTCGAGAGGCGGGCACGATTTGGTCGAGCAGTCCGAGCTGCTCCACCAACCTCGACTTGATGATGTTGGCCGAGCTACCTGGATCCACAAGCACACGCTTAATTTGAAATGTATTTACAAGAAAAGAAATTACCAATGCGTCGTTATGGGGCTGAGATAGAGCCTCGATGTCTTTGTCGCTAAACGTGAAGGCGTCCTCGGGTATGTAACCTCGAGTTCGCTTTTCCCTAGTGATGGAAATTTATGTTCTCCTGACCATGGGTTCTTGTGGAGCATCGATACCTCCGAATATCATGTGGATGACATGTTATGGCTCGCATGTTTCATTCTTCTTGGTCGCCTATCTTTCCCGGAACTGATTTTTGGCTCGGTCGCTAAGGAATTCTCGGAGGTGACCTTTGCTGAGTAGTCGGGCTACTTCTTCCCGGAGTTGTCGGCAATCCTCGATCCTGTGATCATGTGTGTTGTGGAATTCACAGACTAAGTTATGGTTCCTTTGCGAAGGATCTGATTGTACATGCCTTGGCCACCCGGTGTCTCTGATTTTACTGATGGCGAATACGATGTGTGAAGTGTCGACGTTGGAGTTGTATTCCGACAGGCGGGGTGCCTCCGTCGGCTCTGTGTGCCTATCGAATCCAGCTCTGCTAACAAGTCCCCGAGGGTTCTGACCTCGATCCAGCCTTCGATCGTTGCGGGGTATGTTGCGCCTCGGGGCGTTTCTTCTATCTTCAGTGTATGGTTGGTATCTTTCTTTGTTTGGCTTTGACTCCTTTGTCGGAAGCCTGTTAGGATATACCGAGCCCGAGGAGGCTCCTAGTTGGTCGTCTTTGATTCTGATCTTTGATTTGTACCGATTGTGGACATCTGACCAGGTCACGGTGGGATATTCGACTAAGTTCTCCTTCAGCTGTTTCGAAGCTACCGAGCTTTGCTGCCCAGTCGTCGGAGACTGGCGGTAGTTCCATTTGTTCCATTTGAAAGCGAGATACGAACTTTCGCAGCATCTCGTTCTCCCTTTGCTTGATTTTGAAAACGTCGGACTTCCTTGTAGCTACCTTGATGGCACCAACATGTGCCTTTATGAAGGAATCTGCTAGCATGGAAAATGAGTCTATCGAGTTCGGGGCTAGGTTGTGATACCACATCATTGCCCCTTTTGAAAGCATCTCTCCGAACTTTTTTAGTAGGACGGATTCGATCTCGTCGTCCTTTAGGTCGTTGCCCTTCACTGCACAAGTGTAAGCAGTGACGTGCTCGTTGGGGTCTGAGGTTCCGTTGTACTTTGGAAGGTCGGGCATTCTTAACTTCTTTGGAATGGGTTTTGGGGCCGTTTCATGTGGGAACGGCTTTTGTACAAACTTCTTCGAATCTACACCCTTTAGGATCGGGGGTGCGCCCGGGATTTGATCGACCCTAGAATTGTAGGTCTCCACCTTCTTGTCGTTGGCTTCTATCTTCTTCTCGCCCGACTCGATCCTCTTTGTGAGGTCCTCGAGCATCTTTATGATAGCAGGATCAGCTTCCGACCCGTTGTTGCTTGATCTTTCTGGTACCTGCTCGGTTCGGGGTGCCGATTCCGGTGCAACCGTGCTGGGAGTTTTCTGGCGGCTTTGCAGCTGAGCAATCGCCAGTTGTTGTGCTTGTAACATCTCGAAGATGACGTAAAGGCTAACCCCTTGTTCTTCCTGAGCCGGTTTTTTTTGAGCTTCTTGTTGATCTCCTTGGTATATGCTCATGTTGGTGTGGGAGCTTATTTCGACGTGTTGAGCGTCGCGCGAAACCGCGTCCACGGGAAATGGTTCTTGCGCATCCTCAGGGTTTCGTGGTGGTACACCAACACCTGGAACAACTACACCATTTTCTCCATGGTCCTCAAGATTGTTGTTTTCGTGTGCGTTTACTGAGTTAGACATTTTGACCTGAAATCAAAAAGATCTTGGACAAGAAAAAGTGTGAAAGATAACTTGCATTATGTAGTAAACCAGCAAGAAAACAATCACTATTATTTTTAGCCCCACGGTGGGCGCCAAACTGTTTACCTTGAAAATGGTAATAACAATTAGATTTGATTTTGTGGTTCTAAAAATACGTGATCTATTTTTATGCTAGTTGTTAGGCAATAGATGCTAAGCGAAGGATTAAAAATTAAGATGATAGCTTGTAGATGGCTTAATAATCAAACCGAAATGGCTGGGAATCGAGGCCTCGAGCTTGCGTATACGGGTCCTCGAGGTCGAGTTGGATGCCCGGTTAAGGGAGTCGAGGAAGGACTAACAGTTATGAGAGCAGCGATGGCGGCTCTCTATGATCAATAATGAGCAATAAATGAAGAACAATTAATAGAACACAATGAATATAAGCAATAAATATAAATAATGAAACCAAGAGAAAGTGTTCAAGCTGGAGAGCAGAGAATGTTCTTGTATTGAATGTAGTGTGTTGTATCCTGAGTATCAGATGCCTCCTACAAAATGACAAGGATCCCCTTTATATATGGAGGGAAATCCCATCATAGTACACGAGTAATTATTACAAAGAAAAGTAGCTGGCACAGCTACTTACTGGTCTGGTACAGACTAGTGTTTCCTTTGCAGGTTTTGTCAGCTTTGATCATATGCCTTGGAAACTTCCCGCTAGTGCGTCGTAGCGTTGGTTTGCACTGCCTCGAGGTCGATCATTACGAACCCTCGGGGGCGAACTCCGGGCTAAACTTCGAGCCTCCCAGGGGTGGTCTTTTTTGAGGCGCCCTAGTAATCATAAAATCAAGCCTTCTGATTTTTACCGTATACAAATAGCTTATCAACACTTTCTATCAAACACATCGACTGTTATTTTCAGTTTCAGCACATCTATCCAAACACGTAAATACTTATTTAAAAAATCAATATCAGCACTTAAAAATATTTTTCACGGCTCAAAATCCTTGAAATCCATTCGGCACTTAACTTCCAAATGTTCTTTATTCGAGCCCTTGTGGCTTGTGTTACGAGTCCGCAATGCGTTCTCAAAACTCAGGATGGTGGTTGGTGGCTTATTTTCATCTAAACCATTATTCTGCTCCTTGCCTGTTAATAAATAATATTTTCCATTTGATAATCACGTTAAAAATTAGAGCATCGTCCTCCCAGAAGAAATGTAAATGGAGTGCCACCCGCATCTAAATTTTTGAAGAGAAATTTTCAGAAACCACTATTGTTTAGTGGCTATTAATTTCCTATAGTTACCGTATACGCAATTATTTTCTATAGCTACTATTCAGTTGTTACGGTAGTGTATTCGCTGTATTCGCGCATGAATACAACAACAAAAAACGCCTAAAATCAAGGTAATCCAGTTGTACGCGCATGTATTCACATGTATTCGCATCATATATTCATGAATACAGCAGCAAAAAGCGCCTAAAATTAGGGCAGTCCAGCTGTACCCGCATGTATTCACATGTATTCGCGCTGCTGTATTCACGAATACAGCAGTAGAAAGCGCCTAAAATCATAGCAGCCCAGCTGTACACACATGTATTCACATGTATTCGCGCCATGTATTCGCGCCATGTATTCATGAATGCAGGAGCAAAAAATGCCTAAAATCAAGGCAGTCCAGCTGTACGAGCATGTATTCACATATATTCGCGCTGCTGTATTGCAGTAAAAAGCGCCTAAAATCAAGGCAATCCAGCTGTATGTGCATGTATTCACATGTATGCGCATGTATTCACATGTATACAGTAACGACAATCACTTTAAAAATAGCTACGTCCAACTATCTAAGAGAGGAAAAACAGACATAGCGTATTTCATGCCTCAATGGTAGTATATACCATAAATACTTATTTTGCTATAAAATATAAAAGGTAGCTATAAAAAATAATATTTTAAAATAACTTTGATTTGTAATAAATAGGGTGTACACCTTTTCTATAGAAGGTAAAATTTCCATTTTTCAACAAAAGAAATAAATTAGCTTCAGAAAGTTGTATTCTATTTTAGTACTATCCATTAAGACAAGATCCTCGAGCTGGGTACTTTATTGGGACCACAGATCTTGCCTGTTGCAAAGCGTAGAACTCAATTTATAAAGAGTTCATTGCAGAGTCAATAGAAGGTATCGTTCTCGTTTACACGGACACTAATTAATGTCTATTGGAACGAAACATTCTAAGGTTAAAACGAAGACGTGGATCATTCAGACCAACCAAATAAACAAAATTGGTAATATTTCCAAAAACATTTTGTACTTGAAGTGCTCGGGGAAGGTTGAGTAGTGACCGCAGTGATAAGAGCTCCTCCTTTACATTCTATAGGTGTAAAATCCTTCACAAAATCCTTCATTTCTTATTCCTATCAGGGACCTCCACCCCTACCTACCCCGAAAATAATAACAATAATAAGAAGAGGGATGTCGCTGTTGTAATCTCTGAGGTGATTGCTGTGCGTTTCTTCTAAGGATCATAACAGAAGACCATTCTCTCATTCCCGGCCCCTGCACCCTGTAATATGGGGTAGAAAGCAAAGTGGAGTGGATGGAACTCAAATTATGAAGTTCAACATATAAATTTTCCTTATCCGTCCTCAAGGATCTCTTTGTGCACGTGCATGCATGAGCTGCTGCAATACTTGTAATTATATCTGTGAAAGGGAACCTTGCCAGCCAATGACCCGTAACAGCAAGAACATAGAATGTCACTTACTGAGCCAGTGCCTTGAGCTTTGAGTGCTGCCGCAGCAGCTAATCTTCTCTCAGCTGCAGCTGCTCTTTTTTCCCTTTCAGCATCTTGAGCTCTCCTTAATTCCTCCTGATTGGCAAAACAAAGAAAACATATCAGAGATCAGCACTTCCAAGACCAATTCCCATTCGAGCAGTTATAAGCGCATAACAAGAATACGGCAGAAATATGTTCTATGACCTCTTTTGATATTTTTGCTGAAAGACTAGAATGAGAATATCCTTTAAGAGCTGAAGCAGCAAGCATTCCTCTCCCAGATTCAGATGGAGCAGTTTGGACTTGAGCAGCCTCAGCCTGCAAAACTAATGTCAGAATGATGCGAGATAGAGAGAGATAATAGGAGAATAAACAAATTAGCCCGTGTGTGGGTGCTTAAGAGGCAAATGAGACTTCTAGGCTGCTTACAGTTACTCTTTTTTTCCTCATCAGAGGGAGAGCAAACAAGAAGGGAAAGACACATTTGATGAACGTAGAAGAGAAAATTTCTTGACAACCAAAAAGAACAACTCTAGAACTTTGCTTCTTAATTCATGCCATGCAATCCGACTAAAGCAAGAAGATGAACCAACAATTATTCTCCTATTGCTCGGATTCATAAACTACTAGGAAAATAAAATATACATCACCTGAGCCTTTTTTTGCTTTGCTTTCCGCAATTTCTTCAACTCCTTTGCCCTAGCTTTCTTCTTAGCGTCTTTCTCTGCCTGGGGAGAGAGAAATACAATTGTACATATTAGATAGGCACAATGCAGCATAAAACATATTTTCACTGATTGGCTTATTCAAAAACAGATTGATTGCAAAACAGTGTCATTAGGAACAATCAAGTACACTTAAATTCATCTATATTTGCAATGTGCCTAATACAGTACTTTTTAAATGATGGAGAAGCTCATAACATTTTCCAACTTCCTTGACATATTAAGAAGAGAAAGTGACCAATATTATAGAGCGTTCAAATAAAGTGTATTAATCCGTTTTTGATACACGCCTAATGACACTGTTTTACACTTCCTAAATGAGAGCAACAGTCTTACAATCTTCACAAACATTTCTGAAAGAGATAATAATCGCTTGAACTTTCTAATTCAAATCCCCCAAGCCTGACTCAGAGATCGGAAAACATCAGATAGAGCATCTGCAGAAGCAACAAAAGTAATAACGACGACGTCTAAATCCATTTCCTATATATAGTCCTATGTCCTAAATATAGGATCCTCTTCAAGAATATTATGTTAACATCCTTAAATATAGGAACCTCGGCAGAAAATTACACTGGCGATTTGTCACCCCCTAAAATAATGAAGAAGTTACCTGTTTAGCAGCTTGTGCTTCCTCCATTTCTTTAGTCAATGCGCTAGGCACCTTAGCAGCATGCCAATCCCACTTGTCAACATTTGATGCCATGAAGCGCCTAAATGTGTTTCTCACTTCTTTTTCAGTTGCAAGCACATACGGAGTTCTCCCTCTCTCGTCTTTGAGGCAAGGATCCATACCCTGTTCTAGAAGTTCCAAAACCTTTTCAGAGTCCCCACACTTTGCTGCTTCATGTAAAGGAGTGGACGTACCAATTGTGTCATTATCACTATCACTGTCACTTGATATGATCGCATCGCGAGATGGCGTAACACTACAACATGCTTTGGTAATTTCCCTAGTCTCCAAATTTTCCTTCAAAACCTCCATGGACTCATTAGACTTGCAGCTCGGACCACTTGCACTTAATAGTGACGCATCTTCACAGTCAGGTGCAATTCGCTCATTTACTTCAAAGGATACTTGAGTCAACAAGCCATATATTCGTCGAGCTTCCTTGTAGGTAGGTCTTCGGACAGTCAAAGGAATATTTCTAATAACATTAGGCTGACAGACAAAATATGGTCCATCTCCATCAAAAAACAGTTGGCGGTTGTCAGAGGGAGCATATATGAAGATACAGGACGAAACAGCAAAGTAAGGCTTCCATGATGTGAGCAAATCTTGGATTTCCTGGTTATCAAACAGCAAAATTATCATCACAAAATATGATGTTAACCCAGCTAAAAATAATTCAGCTTTCCTACTCCATAGTGCCTCTGCTCTATGTTCAATATGACAGCCAAATAATCCCCCTCCTTTTGTTTCTTTTTCAAATCAGAGAGAGAGCCACTTCAAGTAGTAAAATCAATAAGGCAGAAGCACTCGAGCCCTCTAAACGCTCCCGCTTTAAAGGAAACCAAGATGAACTTCTTATCATGAGACGATGTGTCAGAAATGAAAGTTTGAAGTATCACTCAAGAAAATACCCAGTAGAAATAATCAGAAACATATAAATAAACTAAATATAAAAAATTAAAAAGAAACAAATGCATAGAAAGCAGAAATCATAGCATGGATAATACAACAACTTTATTAACGGCCAATTTAACCGAGTGTTATTTGAAAAGCTCAACCCATTGCCACCAGAAGAAAAGAGAAAAGGAGGAAAAAAGGAATAAATTTCATGATTAACATTTAAAAAGGCATGATAATATGTTGGCAAACCTGCTTGGAAGGGAATGCTTTTGTTACTATTAAAAAATAAGCAAAATTTGGCAAGTCACACTGAGTAGGGCACAGATCATACTGCAACAGAATCTCTCTTATGTAAACATCAATCCCTTTACCTTTTTAAGAGCAAGTTCATTATGCCGACGAATTGATGCTCCAGCAGAGTGCGCAATCTTGCCACTTGCATCTTTTGATGACTGTTTCTTTCCAGCCTTAGCTCGTATAACATACCTAAAAGAAAGGTAAAGTAGTATAAGTTAGCCACATTCTCTCAGAAGGGATGCAGGAATAGTAGCTAAGACATTACCATTTAAAAAGCAGAGTAAGCTCCAGATCAAGAACAATAGACAATGTATTTTTGCCTAGAATAAAAGCAGTATGTGATAGTGGCTACTCTCAAGCCTCAAGGGAGCACGGAAAAACAAAAACAAAAGAACCTGACTCTTAAAGCCAAGGTAGAAAACGACGACAGCAGCACTGAAATACGTAACAAGACAAGTTAGGAATGCAGCCAAGAGAATAGACACTAGTTCCAAGAGTCAACAAATCTTAAATCTCGAAATTCTAAAGGAAAGCAAAGAGGACCTTTAAAATAGGACTCCTTGCTGTAAGAGAGAGATTTGCCACATGCAAGCAAAGAGACCAACTATATAGAGAACCAAACGAGGGAACTGACTCAGTCTGCTGCTGTGAATAGAATGCTGTAAAAATCTTTTTAATAAAAAAAACAGAAGTTTAACAAGGATATGCTAAAGATTTATTAATAATTAAGAAATAACAGTAAGTACATGTGGGGAGGAGAAAATAGACATGAACCATGACCTTCTTGAAAGAAAAAATAATAAGGAAGTTCTATCCACAATCTGATACTTTTTGACTAAAGAAATAGGGCAAGGATAGACAGATACAACACTCATATCCCATTTAGTTACATTCATTCTCATTGTGGAGGATGCTAGAAGTTATGGTTTGTAATTTGTCTTTCTACCTGTAAATTTAAGCAACTTCGTGAAGCTCGTATTTGGCGCATGGTTATACAAACATGTTTTGTTTGTTTAATTTTTTTGCTCCAAAAGATTTTTAAATTGCAGACAATATTTGATTATTGTTGTTTATTGTTATTGCTTTTACATCTATTTTCTATTTCTTATGATGTTGTTACTAATTTTTTTTATCTTCTATTGTTGTTACTGATCTATTGTCTATTGTCTATTATTTATTTTTCTTCTTCTCGAGCCGTCTTTCGGAAACAACCTCTCTACCCCTCCGGCGATAGGGGTAAGGTCTGCGTACACTCTACCCTCCCCAGACCCCGCTTGTGGGATTTTACTGGGTTGTTGTTGTTGTTGTTGTATTTGATTATTTCTTTACCGTAGGAATCCAGAGGATACACATTTTTTGCGAAGTAGTCAACAGAATTAGGCGTCCAATAACTGCAGAGCGTGGACTCTTTATTGATGCACTATGCAGGGATCAAATGGTTAAACAGAAACTATACCAGAGATCGATTTGAAATTTTCTCATCTACTATTAAATTATCAACAGATTCTCACAAGATATAAGAAAAACTTGATTAGCGTAGTAGGGACAAAGTTCATTGCAACAAAAAGAAAAGTTCGTTTCAATATCTTGTAAAAGATATTCTTCGAACTAGCTGTTTTGGCACGAAAATAATTGTATAAAAGAAGCATGCCACTTTTTAATACAACAAAAACTCTAACCTGTGGAATGTCTTATGTGCCACAACTGCAGTACCATCAAAAACACAGCCTGCAAAATGCCCACCTCTTGCAAGCAACATGATCCTCAAACGGGTATTATCCCTTGGTTCATGAATCAGATATTTCAACTTCTCAGTCACTTCACTTTCTGTCAAGTGAATCTTATTCCTGATATCATCTGCAGCAAGCGTCTTCTTGTTCTCAAACAAAATGTTCTCTGACTCATTCAGGAGTAAACACTTCCACATTGAAAGGATCTCCCCATCATACAATTTTAAAAATATTTTATTCTTAATATCTCCAACTATTCTTCGCTGCAGATCATTTGACCGACCAGATTCTTTGTCATCATCTTCATCATCTGATCCAGATATACTTGATAAATCATAATCCTTACATAGGGAATCAGATTTCATCTCATCAAAGTCTTCCTCCTTTATAGTGTCTCTCCCAGCAATGCTTAGCTTTATCTGATATCAGTACTGACAAGAAATTACTACAACGAAAATACGAACAACCACTTTAATGGTATCAGCACCTTCAGGAACAAAGATATTGACAAAAAGCTGGAAATGATATTTTCCTTTTTGTAGCACCGGAGAAGAGGGAGAGGGGATGCAGATTGGAAGCTTTAGAGGCAGATTAACCAAGTGACAATTCAGAAAGAAAAGCTAATTTGAAGTGCTTCTAGTGCAATGATGAATAGCCCTTGCTTGTAAAGTTCTAGCACAGCCATCTGTTTCAATTGCCACTCTGGTCATGTGGAACGAATGATTTTATTTTGTAAACCTTTATAAGAAAGGTCATATCGAAGAATCTGAAGCTGTTTTCTAGAGTGATTTCAGATATCAAAGTCATGCAACATTCACCTTATTGTATTAGATGAAGTATTAATAGATAAAACATTCTGTCGACTTACTTCATAAAATAAATGTATTCTTTTGCTGAACATATTGAAACCAATTCCCATAACCCCAGCTCCTAAATTCTACTAGTGATACATCAGAAGCCTAGATTATCTCATTTCAAAAGTTAAAAGGTACAACTATTAGGATATTGTCTAAAAGTTGCTAGTTCCAAAGGGATACTCAATTAACTAAACCAAAATACCGTAAAAAGAGTTCTGTTACAAGATCATTATCTTGTGCTTTCTTGAGGGTAAGCATTTAGTTTTTGAGAGTACATCTCTAAAAGTTCCCTCTTTATATATCACTTATTACTGTCTTTGGTAATCAGAAAAGAATATAAAAATTAATTTGAGGATAAAAGGAAAAGATTAAGTATCAACTACTAGCAATAAGTTGTGCCTAACCAAAAAACAAAAAGAATACTTCAGATTCGATTATAAATATAAAATCAATATCTGTATCAGTCCTATAGGTCGCAAGGTGCTAATTCACAGCAATGCTCAACTTCAAGAATAAGGCACGAAAAAAGCAATCAATTAAACTTCTTATTTTAAGTTTGTCAATTACAAAATCCTCACACTTCACCTTACAAGAAACCTCACACCTAATTAGCGTTATCCTATGAAGACAGATTAAAATATCAATCAACTATGCCTCAGTTCCATATCAGTTGAGATCAGCTCAAATAGTCCTATATATCCATTCCGCTCTATACAGGCCCATTTCAATCCAGCATGATAATATATAAAATTTATGAATAAACATAATTTCAATAAAAGAGAGACGAAAGAAAACTAGTACGTTTAGTCGATGAATATCGGATTTGAAGTGAGAACGCTGGTCATGGAGAGACTCAAACACCGCTTTACAAGTATTGCAGGACCACCTCTGTTTCGCGTTATTCCTATTATTACTCGAACTCTCCGTGTTCTGCGCATCCTTTTTGGATTCGTCATCAATGGATACGTCGTCTAGGGTTTTGACTGAGAGACTTTCGAGTGGTTCGACTAGGTAGAGTGGAGACGCTGATGGAGATTCGAGGAGGCGGCATGAATCAAAGAAGTTCGGCGGTAGTTCGAAGATTGAACGGTGCCGTTTTACGTCGGAGATTGGTTGCCTGAATTGAGCGCGGCGATGCTGGGCGGCGGCGGCGGAATTAGGAGTCTCCGTCGACATTGTGGCAACGTTGATTAATCCACACAGGCAGTAATAGTGGTTCAGTGTCTGAATATAGGGGTTAATTTAAAAATAAGGAAAAAAAAGAGAGAAAAATATCGGGGGTAATAGCACCGGAGCACAATTTATAGTCTGTTTGGCCAAGGTTTTTTTTTGTTGCCAAAAGTGTATTTTTTCGGCCAAAAGTATTTTTGGGTAAAAATTGAGGTATTTGGCCAAGCTTTTGGAAGAAAAAAAAAGTGCTTTTGAGGAGAAACAGAAGCAATTTTAGAGAAGCAGAAAAAAAGTAACTTCTCTCCAAAAGCACAAAAGCAATTTTCTGAGAAGTACTTTTGAAAAAAATACACTTAGAAGCAGTTTTCAAAAGCTTGGCCAAATACTAATTACTGCTCAAAAGTGTTTTTCTAATTAATTAGCCAAACACAAATTATTTCTCAAAATAAGCAGATTTTAAAAGCCTGGCCAAACGGGCTGTTAGACTAGTACAGATACACCTCTTTGACTTTGAGAGTTAAAACAGGTTTCTATTAACCCCTTGGAATTTATCATCCCCTGAATGGTGAAGTGTTTGCTTAAAATTAAGTCGTTGGATATTGTAGAACAATTTTATTAATTCAATATTTGCGAGTATCTGGATGTGGTTTTTAGAGATCTTTTTATTTTAAAAATCATTATTAAAACCACACTTCATAGACTCATAGTTCATATGGGATAAAATTCGTAGAAATTGCACGGGGCGTCTTATTTGGTCGCCCCCATTTAACTTATACCTATTTTTTTAAAACTTTTTACTTGTATTCATTTTTTAAAAAACTTCAGCTTTCTTTCTCCGTTGCGTTGCTTACCTCTTCCTTTGTCCTTGCTGCTGCTTTCTCCACTGCGTTGCTTACTTTCTCCTTTACAGAATGCATCTTCTTCTTTCTTCTTTGCCTTGCGTAGAATACTACAGTTGTTGATAATGTAGTATCTTCTTTGCCTTGCGTAGAATACTACAGTTGTTGATAATGTAGTAAATTGAAGGTTCTGTAGTTTGTGGGGAAATAATTAGTAGTAATTAAATAGAACTATAGCTGAAGTTGTGTGAAAAGAGTGTTATTTGGGGTAGTAAACATACAATGAACTAAATAACTTCAGCTCTATAGCTGAAGACTTCCGGTTACAAAGACAAAAACTTCAGCTCTAGAGCTGAAGTTTTTATTTTATAACTGGCAAACTTCAGCTCTAGAGCTGAAGTTTCCCGATTACTAAACAAAAACTTATAAATAACTAAAACTTCAGCTCTAGAGCTGAACTTCAGGCCCGGCTACTAAAATGCTGAAGTTTTGTGTAAATTGCCTTTGACTACTTCAGCCCGCATGCTGAAGTTATGTGAAAAAGCGGGTACGCTTGCAATTTTTTTTGCAAAGCGGGCACAGGTTAAAATGTGGAACAAAAGCGGGTACAGATGCANATACACCGTACTCGATCATTTAGCAATTAGCTATTAATAACACTCTAATCCTATTCCTTCAAGCCAAAGTTAGATCAAGCACTTACCTCGCTTTGCAACCAAATTCAAGATTCCAATAAACCTTCGCCTTGAAAATTCGTGTTCGAAGGCTTCAAATCTAGTCACAAATAATTTAATATACTCAATACAAATAGTAGAAATTAATTCCATATGAATTTACTAATTTTTCGGATTTAACTCCGAAATTTAACTCAAAAATTGCCCGTGGGGCCCACTCCTCGAAATCATATGAAACTGACAAAATATGATAACCCATTCCGATACGAGTTCAACCATACAAAAATTATCGAATTCCGACATCGGATTGGCTTTCAAATCTTAAATTTTCATTTTTGGAAGATCTGGTAAAAATCTGATTTTTCTTCCATAAATTCATGGATTCATGATGTAAATGAGTATGGAATCATGATCTATAAAGGATTTATGATAAATAACACTTACCTCATTCAAATTTGTGAAAACCCCTCTGAAAATCGCCCAAACCGAGCTCCCCCAACTCTATTTTTGTCAAAAATGGCCAAAACCCCCGTTTTATAGCATTTTACGATTCGGGCGCCACAGGTGGCGCCGGGCGCTGCCTGTGGCGCTGGTTCCAGTACCCAAAAATAATCCCGGCGCCATGGATGGCGCCCCGCGCTACCCTGGGCGCTGGCGATGGGAAATTATTTTTTCCCCGACACAAAAATGGGCATAACTCTCTCATACGATGTCCGAATTGGACGATTCTTTTTGCTATGGCTGCGAAATTTTGATACGGATCTAATGCTTCAATCCAAACTGAATTTGGAGTTCATTTGCTTAATATGATACCACTTATTCTTGAAGAAACGACATCGAAACATTCTTGAAATGCCCAAGTTAAACTCCATCAACCATCCAAAATCCACTCGAGGTCCTCGGGACTTCAACCAAATATATCAACAAGTCTTAAAACATCATATGGACTTACCTAGGGTTTCAAATCATTCCTAAAAATGTTGAAACGTCAATTCACACCTCGATTCGGACTTATGAGTTTCAAACTTTTCAATTTACAAAACTTGCGCCAAAACATATCAAATGGATCCGGAATGATTCAAATTTGGCACACAAGTCATAAATGACATAATGGAGCTATTTAAAATTTTAATCCATTTTTTTTCACATAAAAACGTTCTAAAAAATTATACGGACTGCACATGCAAATCGAGGTGAGAAAAAAAAGTGGAGGTTTCTAGGCCTCGGAATACTGAATTTGTTTCTAAAACAAGTAATGACTTTTTGGGTCATCACAAGTATGACCTACCTAGATGCAGTAAAATCATGCGGATAGATAACTGGGTCTATGAAACAAGATATAGCAATATTCGTAAGTTCAACAAAGTACCAAGCAAAGAACTTCAGTATACCTATAAATGCCTAGAGGGACATATCGCAGGCTCTGTATATGTTTACAAAATGAGGCCTAGAGAGTGGATAAAAACTGGAGGAAAAAGTTGGAGGGAAGAGTCGCATAGGCACTCATACAAAAAAAAAGGTGGTACAGGCTGCATGACAGAAGGTAGCAATAGTTACGAGATTGAAAGGATTCTGACCAGAAGTCATGGTGTGAGAAAGAGACCTAAAGGGGCAGAATGCCTTGGCCTTTGGATTTATTCACAGAACAGTTGCCTAGATGGCAATGACGATATTAAAATCATCTGTAAGAGCTATCAATGCACCAGTCAACATTCGAGGACGAATGTTCCAAACGGGGGAATGAAGTTATACCCCATATTTTCGTACGTGAAAGTACGCCATAAGTAAATTGATAAAAGCTCACAAATGAGATGTTACATCCCGCACTTTCGTACGTTAAAGTTTCGACGTAAGTTAATCATTATGCTATTTCAAACAAGTGATAAGTAAATTCGTGAAAGTGAGAGGGTAAGCGAATCGAAGAAAATAAGTTTCGTCGAAGTTTGACAACTTGGGATAAAAAACGGTCCGAGCTATAATACCCGGTATTTATGGACTAGTGTAATACAAGGTACCATATGACCATGATGGTATGATATATAAAGTGTGTTAAAAATAAGTAGTATTTTAAGTAATTTGAGACAATTCTTAATTATGTGGGTAATTGGTTAATTATTAATTTAATGTGAGATTAACCATGTAATTAAGGATTTGTGGATAATTAATAGGTGGGACAAAGCCCCCCACGTGGCAGCAAGTGGAGAAAGGTATTATGACTCTTGATTTGAGGCAACTAAATTAGGAAGACACATTTCTTTCCCACGTAAAAAGTTCTTGAAGTGCTAAGAACAAAAATCCACTCGATCATTCTATTGTATTCAAGAGCATCCTGCTTTTCTTATACACCAACTTGCCATCCTCCACAATTACTTCATAGGCTTCCCTTTCTTTTTGCAAAAAACAAAGCATGAAAAAGTTAAAAGACAACATTGGACTAGTTCCGGCCATAGCCATCAAACACGTAGAAGGAAAGTTCATATTAGTCATCCTTATAATTATCTTCAATTGGTATCAAAAACTCATTTGGAGGAGATTTGAAAATTCAACGAGACTCCATATTATATTAGCACCGGGAGTTCTTGGTTAAGCAAAATTTCATACGAAATTATACTGCGTAATAGCAACGGGATTTTGTGATTCTAAGGGAGTATGGTGCAATCCTTCTCAAGAATATCATACGGATTTTTCCCTACTTTGATCCGTTGTTGCGTGTTGTCACAATTAACGTGTGTTAGAGGGATTGTCAAGAGAATCGGTTCAGGTATGTTAAGGCTATCCCTTCTTTCTTTTTGGCATGATCCATACGATACAAACGAAATGAGCAAATGCACAACTTCCATAAATGACTATATTCATAGAAATACTAGAGGTTCCTATGTTCTTGATTCCCATATATCATATTATTCTATCATCTGTTCATGGGTCGTAGAAAATACGTAAGTTGATAAAGTTTATTTCATGATATTAATCAGAGGCATAATGGTCTTATGACGTTCCGAAAGATTTTATTAATGTACTTCTCATGCATTGCATTCATTTACATGTATATTGACCCATGACCAGATGGCGTTATATACGCGTATATATGTATGTGTGTGTGTGTGTATATATATATATATATATGTATATGTATATGTATATGTATATGGGATATGGGAAAAGGTTACGGTGTTATATACGCACCACCACCTGATCAGCTGGTATACGTTGCTGATTTTGCCTACAGTGATCGAGATGATATGATGGGATGCCCTCAGAGGCTTGATGATGTTATGAACATATGTACATATGCACGACATGATATGCATGACAATATAAGTATTTCGTGATTTACAGAGTTATCCAGACTTACAGGTTAGGTCATTTACTCTATATTTCTTCTATGTCTTTTATGTATTTATTTATGTGCCTTACATACTCGGTACATTATTCGTACTGACGCTCATTTTGCTTGTGAACGCTGCATTTCATGCCCGCAGGTCCGGATAGACAGGTCGAGAGTCCTCCAAGTAGGCTATCAGCTCAACGGTAGATGTTGGTGTGCTCCATTTGCTCCGGAGTTGCTTGTTTGGTCAGTATGATTTAGACGCGTATTGTTTGGTATGGCGGGGCCCTGTCCCGACCTTTATGTTAAGTGTGTACTATTAGAGTCTTGTAGACAGATGTCATGTATACGAATGCTTGTATGGCCTTGCCGGCCTATGTTTTGAGTTTATAAATGATCATGTTGGCTTTATAGGCCTGTATATCACATGTATAAGTTTTTATATCAGGTTGAGTCGTCCTATATTGAGTATTCCCCTATGTTTATTCTGGTTAGCCCATGACGGCCCGTTTGGCCCATTTGCCAATGAAAGTACAATAAGAAAGATATGTTATGTTGGTACTCGGTTAAGTAAGGTACCAGGTGCTCGTTGCAGCCCACAGGTTTGGGTCGTGACAAAAATGGTATCAGAGCAGTTCTGTCCTAGGGAGTCTACAAGCCGTGTCTAGTAGAGTCTATTTTATGGGTGTGTTGTGCACCACACTTATAAGCAGGAGGCTACAAGGCATTTAGGACTGTCACTCTTTCTTCTTACTCTAGATCGTGTGGTAGAGCTCAGTTGTAAGAACTCAATTTCCTAAACTCTATCTTATTCGTAATACAACGATGCCTACATTCAGAAAGACGGTCAGTAAGAGTATGGCTATGGAAGTGTTGAGTCAGAAGAACTCAATTTTTGCATCATGCTTATGATGGATAAATATGAGGTATTCAGCAGATCATGTGTATACTAAGATGTGTAAGCCTCTTGATAAGGAGCCTTAAGGCAGGAGTATCTATCCACCCCTATGGTGGAGGGCAATGAGAGATTCGGAAGATAGATACAAGTTTCAACAAGTAAGATGAAGAAGGGTACGAGACGCCCAATTAATGAAGATTGTCAGTATTTACAATTCAAGCAGAGAAATATAAGCATGTTGAATTACCTTCAATTGTAACAGAGGTATGTACAATGGGCCACACCCGTCTCAGGTATGCTCCATGGGAGCCAACAGATATAGTTAAGAGAAGGACGGGATATCAGGATCCAGTTAGGGTTAAAGTAACCCAAAATGTTGGATGGGTTGTTTGCGTTAGTTGACATTTTCGAAGGATATTGCAAATGTGCTAACAGATCTCCTTGTGAGACACCTAGATGGTGCACCCTAGAATAGTACAGCTAGATATGAGTGCTACAAAGATAGGCACTGGAAGCTTGGAAAGGATAAATATTATCGGCAACCCGAAGAGCCAGAGGATGGAGCAAAGAGGAGCTAAAAGCAAAAGAATATCTTGTTGAAGTTTTCAGAATAAAGTGATAGACAGAAATGTCAGCAGGAAATAAGAAGAAGAGAGCTAATGAAGCATTAAGAGTAAGATGTGATACATGGATGACAACGGTAGTTGAAAAAGATGACAGTATTACAGAGTCCATAGTCAAGTGAAGGAAAAGATGAGAGGTGACAGGACTTGAGACAACAAAAGAGTATAGGCCATAAAGTTATATCTTCATTTCGAGAAAATAAGTTCGTGACTCCAGCGTGACTACCGGAAAGAAAAGTTAGACCCCAAAATAATAGAAATCAGTATGGGCTAGTGAATAAGATAAACTAAACATGAATTAGAGACTGAGTGATTTGATAATAGTTGGTATCGTGAGAATTTCAGATTTCGTCCCGGTGATAGTAGAATGGATAACAGAAGAAGATTCATGAGAAATTAAGAGAATGGTCATTCAGGAAGACGCTTCCCTAAAGCAAGCAATGTGAGCAAAGTTAAGCTTAAGGGACTGTATGTGCCAGTTATACTAAGTGTCACCCTTGCGAGTAAGGAATTTTGTTATCCTTGGTACATAAGGATTGCTGCAAGGTGAATAAGGATCATCAATGATGTGAAAAGGCAACAAAGATAAAGAGGTAAAACATCTATAGATAGATTGTCATAGCTCTAAATCTTAGTACTCCCCTAAAGGGGGAATATGGAGTGATGTGGCATTAAGTCAGAACTAAGTGGTTCTGGTAACTATGGAATGGTAAAGGAAGAATGCGATATAAATGAGAAAGGGATGAGATTACACTTATTCAATTCCTACGTATATGCTACGATTCCATAACATTAAGCAAGCACGATGTCAAGGACAGGAAGTAAGTGACATTCGACATCATATGGGTTACATGGGATTCTTGTATTCGTGAGTGCCAAGATAAGCCAAGTATGCACACAACAAGGGGCAGAAAGACTAGAAAAAGTAATAGCTTACGTTTAAAGAAAGCTGAGAAGGACCAAAATGAATTATTTGACCAATGATCCAGAGTTAGTTATGTTATGAACGCACTTAAGATTTTGGAATATTATCCATGCAGCATATATGTTGACAATCATACAGCCATAGAAGACTCCGGTATAAGTTAAAAGAAAGAATTGAGTCCAGGTCATAGACAAAGGGTTGAATTATGGTATCACGGATATTCCATAGCTTCCATGAAAGGCAAAAGTAATAACTAATACCATGAGCCGCATATTGGAAGATAACTTAAGCCTACATAAAGGCTTATCAGAGGGAAGACGAAACTAAAGAGTTACATCAACTAAGTAAATCAGAAGACTGATTATTGGACCAAGAAAATTATAGACCTCGTGATTGAGAACATTGCAGGATCACTCTTAAATATCATAGGTACAAGAGAGATAGTACAGTAGCCATATTCTATAACAGCTCTACGATAAAGCCAGTTAGAAAAGTAACGGCCTCATAAGAATTCAGTATGAAGCTCCCATCGGATTGTGTATGCACCAGAGGTGCAAGTATTATAATAGAGCTTCAAGTTGTGGATGTGAATTATACTTATGTAGAAGTGAGGTCATGAAAGAGGTAGAAGATGTGATACGAGATTTTAAGGTAAGTAATGTAAAGGTGAAAAATGCACGAGATTCTCAAATGCAGAAGATTGTGAATATTCCATACTTCGGATAGAAGCCTAGAAGCGCGAGGATTCAGTATCCAGGAATGATAGAGGCGTCGTCAGTGACATATCTTGCAGCCTATGGTTTCTAGGTATCGAGAAGCCTAGTCATGGGAATAAAAGAAGAGTTAGAGACGATGTGATGTCTCGCTTGATGTTCCAGAATAACATAAGGAAATTTATGGTGCAGGCAAGTTGAAGAAAGGTTGCAAGTAGTATAAATAGATAGGTGTAGGTCACAAGCTAAAGTATGATAGAGTGACAAGGTTTTAGGAAGACAGGGGTAAGGATAAGAAAAGGCAGGTGAGAAGGTGACACAAATGGAAAAGTCCTCGAGATTAAGCCCGTGAAAACAAGAGAGCTAATGATTTATCTAAGTTATAGAAAGTTCAGAATAGCCTGAATGAACTCAAAGGTGTCTAAAGGCTAATAGCATTTAGAAGAGATGGAATGTTGCCCTCGTAGTAGAATAAGGGTGTAATTGTGATAGATAAAGGATGCCGTCTGGACCATCGATTGAGTAATGATTTGAAGAAAAAAAAAGAGAAGAAAAGAGATTTCATGGACGACAGAGGATTAGGATACCCCCATAAGGTGAATCACGTTGGGATACTGATCGGAGCCAACCCTGTACTACTATGAAGTAGCAAGAGAGGTCGAAGCAACTTTTACCCGATAAGGTCTGGATCGATTTCCACAGGGAGCTAGAAATTGGAATTGAGTTTCTATCTAAGTTAGAATTGTGTAATTGTTCCTAATTACACTTCTAAACATTTTTGGTTTTTGATTTAACTTCTAAATTTATACTACCAATATACTAAATTGAGCTACGTTAAGCTAAGAGAAGATTATTGAAGATGTTCTAATTAGTAAAAAGGCACTAGGGGAGTGACTTTCACCTAGGTGAATAATTAATGGGTTCTCGTGTCTAAGGCTAGGTTGTCATATTTGGGTATCACGATATAACCATTGCACAATTCTACTCACTCTATACCTCTCGGTAGTTCGAGTGATTTTGCCCTAATTGACTTTCTCAAGACCAATTGGGTATGATCATTTGTGCAAGCAATTGAGGTTCAAGTCGGGTATTACGATCTCTCGGTTTAACCCTTTAATTGGGGCTATTAATTCTCTTGAGTACGCCCCAATTCCTTGTTGGACTAATTCTAGAGACTTAGGCTCTCTTTCTCAAGAAGAGCCAAAATCAACAAAGCATAAACTAGTGTTTGCAACCACTAATTCAACAATAAAACTATAAATTAGTCCAAATATCAAACACCCATAGACATTCAAACCTTAAAACACAAGACCCATCAATTACCCACACTAGGGTTGAGCCACAACCCTAGCTGATGGGTCTAGCTACTCATGATAATAGAGAAAAACAAAGAAATAGATGAAGATAAACCCATAAAATTAAATTACTAATTAAAACTTGAATAATCAATGGTAAAACTATCGTAAAATTACTCCAAATGGCAAGAAAAGCCTATTCACGAGCGCATCTCTGTTCTAGAATCTAACTGATGACTTAAAAATGGGAAAAGAAACTATTTATTCTAGGCCGAAAATTTTGGACAAAATACCCCAGCGGGGCTAGTGCGGACCGCACAAAATCGAGTGCGACCGCACTAAGGCTTTCAGCTGGAATTCTTGCTCTCTGATCATGGCCACCGCGGACCGCATAAAATGCACTGCGGCCGCGGTGGCTCCTGTTGCGGTCCGCACAAAATGGAACGCGGACCGCATTGGCCATAATCCTCCAATTGTCATCTCTCTGAACCTTGGCTCTGCGGACCGTACGAAATCAAGTGCGGCTGCAATGAACCCAATGCGGACCACACAAAACTCTTTACGGTCGCATTGCTTGATGGCCTGAAAAACATAGTCTCTGAACTTCATCCTTGCGGACCGCACAGAATGGTGTGCGGCCGCACTGGCCCTATTTGACTGAGCTTGGTCTTGTCTTGGTACTTGTGCAAGTTTCACTCCTTTTTGAGCTGATTTTTGACACCTTGTCACCTTGATGATCAAACCTGCAATCAAGCACAACTTGTGAGCCTTTGGGACTATTTTGTACACATTTCTAATCAAAACTTAAGCAAGAAGGAGTGTGAAATGCATCATAATCCCTAGTTATCAACTCCCCCAAACTTAAGCTTTTGCTTGTCCTCAAGCAAACAAAATAAGACCCACCCCTTAAGATAAAATCCAAAAAAATCCGGCTGACCTAAAGTGACCTCAACTAGCATCAATTGGGACTAGCAATTGCCATCAACTCAAATGAATCATTAACAACATCCACTCTTTTAAACACCATGGATCTAGTGCGACACAAGAGCATCAAGAGTTGACTCAACACATCAAAGGAACTCTTTCTATTACTTCAGTTATTGTGGAACCCAAACTCACACTTCCTCGACTCTCCCTAAGCAAACCTCACCTTTAGGATAGTATCACTCAGAACAAGGTTAATGGAAATACACTCATCTCTCTCAAAGAAAAGTCAAAAGTCCGGCACTAGGTACCATATGCTTGCCCCTTATGTGAGTCACCACTAATGTAAGCTTCATTCAACTCAAGATCATATAGGGCTTTTGTGGAAAAATAGTGAGGACTTTTGGTGTAGGGTAGGAAATATTTGGTCTAAGTAGGTTGCATCTTCCCTTTAGCACTTCTTTTGCTTCATTTTGGCACACAATCACTTGAATTTTTAGGTCATTTCACTTCTTTCTAAGGGGTTAGAGAGACACACCGTCGCTCTTTCTTGTACATTTCAAATCTTTTCTCCTTTCTAAACATTCCACACCTTTCATTCTTTGCTTTTATTGAATCTTTTCATTCTTTTCTACATTGAACATTCTTTTTGTCTTTTTGATTTTCTTTCTTTTTCATTGCCTGTCCTTTTCTTCATGTTGTACCTTTTACCACTTTGTTTCAATCCTCGTCTCTCCCCCCAAACTTATACTTTTGCCATGTGCTAAGGAAAGATTGGGTGCCACGAGAGGGTATATTCAGAAAGGGTAAAGGCTTGTAGCGTGGTTCTTGAAAGAAAAAGGTCTAAGGCTCAAAAGGGCTGACTAGGGATTTTATTATTGGTAGGATATGGAAGTGTTCAAGATACCATTCGGATCAAGGAAATCCTATAATCACGTATCAAGTCAAATTCCACTTAGGATTTCGCCTAGACAAACATTCAGGGCAAGTTCTAGACCAATTGCTCGGAACTTGGACTTACAATTCAAACTCCCACCACACAAGCTTTGGGATTGCTAAAGACACGGAGTTCAGGGGCCCACAACAACCTTAGATACGATTTGAGCACACAATGGTTCCGAAAAACCTCTTGATGATTATCGGCCAACACAAGAGTCTCAAGGTCACAACTTTCACCATCCTACACACAACGATTTGTTTTTGACCATGGGATCAAAGACAAATGTGTTAGGCCCAAGTGAAGCTTTGCTTGAGGCACCCTTACCAATTAACTACTAAAAAGCAAAAATAAAAATAGACTCAAACCCTTAAGAAGATTGTGATGCCATCCATCATCGGGAAGAGCCACCCGGTTCACACAAGTTCCACCTTTGGAAAGAACCGTGGCATTAAGAAAACCTTATTGCAAAAACTCAAAAAAAAAAACTACGAACGTAAAATAAGAAGCTAAGAAATAAAAAAAATGCGGAAAGTAAAATGAATATGTACAAGAGGGGATTTAGACGAATATACAATAGGGGGAATGAATATATACATAAGAAGGTAACTTTATATACAGACCCAAAGTAAAAAGTACGAAAAGTGCAACGAAATGCTAAAGTTATATACATACCAAAGATAAAAAAAGAGATAAAGCATAAAATGTCATCATATGTACAATCATCCAAATCCAAGTAGGGGTACCCCCTCAAATGAAAGTTGGCATTGTCCTCAATGCCAACTAATCAAAATAAGCACAAAAAGAGAAGGGTGGAAAAAGAAACTCCCTATGGGTCCTCCGTCTGGATGGGATCTTGAGTCTGAGTCCCTGGGTCCTCTGTTTGCTCGAGAACCTATGACTGGCTCACTGTGGCCTGAGGCTCTGCTGGGACCTGTGCCTGGACCTGGACTGAGACCTGGGCTGACTCCTGGGGCTGGCTGGAGGAATCTCCCTGCGGGTCTTCCAACTGTATGACTGAGGTAGAAGGAGGCTGAGTAGGAGCCACTACTACTACTACTGGCTCTTCAGACTGGTCATTTGAAGCAGTGGATTTTCCCTTGTAGTGCTTGCCTTTAGGGTTGTCATCACCCTGTAGGCTGTACCATGAGAATGGTGCCTTTGCTTTCACTTTCACATCAAATTTCCGCTTCTCTACATCTAAGTCCTTCAGGTACATGGTCAGGAAGTTGGGGAAGGGATAGTTTCTGTCACCTTCATTCACTACCCGTGCAATAACCCAAGACATCACATTCCCGAAGAGGGAGTGAGTTGTCGTGGGTGGTGGGGTCTAGCCTGCTGCACACAAATGTCTCCCACCCTTTAGCTTCAAAGTTCAAAGTTCTTCGCAAGATCTTTACTCCCGCAGTCAACCAGTCGGGGGTGGTACCTGGGATTGCCAAGTACTCCGCCAACCAAGGACGAACTTCCTCACCCAATGCCATATTCTCCAGATTCAGTGATTCATCCTCCTCATTGAAGCCCAAGTAGTCATTTATTGATTTACCATCAAACAGTACTTTTAAATTCCGCACCTTGGTCACTTTGGTGCCCTTTTTGATGTGGGCAACATTGGTGTAGAACTCCTTGACCAGGTGCTCGCTTGCATCCTGACAGTTGCTTATGAAATACTCCCAGCCTACTCTCTCTCTGAACTGTCTTCTCACAGTAGGGTTGTGAGGCAGGAGAACTCTATCAACAAAACTTCGCTCAAGAATTAATTTCCTCTCAGGCCACCATTCTCGGAACTTATGGTAGGCCACCTCACTCACAAAATGGTCTTGCCATGCCTCCGGGTTTCTAGTTCTCTCAACTCCTCCCACTTGAGGCTCACCCCCTTCTACTTCATCCCCTACTTCTACTATGGGGTTCTCTCCGGATAGTGAAGCTGTAGGAGATGTGGAATATTCTTTGTCACTGCCTGCAGTTGAGCCCTCAGACGACTCAGAAGATACATGCACTGGAGCTCGGGCAGTAGGAGATCCTTGAGGAGTAGGCTCATCTGTTAGTCTAAACCTCTCTGGGAAGTCATCTATATACTCTGGGACGGAGTCAGAATCAGATACTTCCCGGGAAGGCTCATACTCACTTCCCGATGAGTGGGAAGCAGCTCTATCAGCAACCCGGATCGCCTTCCTTGTTGCTCTTATTGCTTCCCGAACTTGGGGGATCAGCTTTATCTTTCCACGTCCCCTCCCCCGGGAGGACTCTCCTCGTCCTGGTGGTTTATCACCTTTGCCTCTTGATCTCACCATTGTCTGCAAACAAATTCAGTCATGCTTTGTTAGTCTCAATATACACCATGAAATTCAAAGTTGCAGTGAAAGAAATATGTTGCAGACAGTTCAGTTATTGTAGAGTGCGGACCGCACAAAATGCAGTGCGGCCGCACAGAGGCCAATGCGGACCGTACAAAATCCATTGCACTCCGCACAGAGGTGGGGTTCAGACTACCCATTCTCTGAATCAATGCATTGCGGACCGTACAAAATAGCAATGCAGTTCGCATTGAGGCACCGTGGACTGCACAAAATGCAATGCGGCCGAGGTCCTTCAATGTACAACTTTCAGAACTTTTTCATTGTGGTCCGCACAAAATATCATTGCGGACTCCAATGGGGCACCGCAGACCGCACAGAATCCACCGCGGTCCGCACTGAACGCCCAGCAGCAATACCAACCTAGGGTTTATGTGTTCATAAATATTAGTCCAATTCTACACCTATTGAAAAGCCCCTAAGTGTTGGTTCAGTCATTTACCACCTAATCCTAATTAACACAGTATTTTAACTATCCTAAGCTACAAAATTGAAGGAAAAACAGGAAGGGAAGAAAAAGAACTAAGAAAACAAAAATTTAATGACAATAATAAAATCAAACAATTGAATAGAGACTAAAGTACCGGAAGTAAGATGCAGAGATGATGAGTAATCCTTAGTAGTCAGTTACGTGCAGTAGGGAGAGAGATGAACGGTGATTTTTAATGCTCTGAGAGTAAAGGGTTCGAAAAGTTCAAAAGGAGGGCCTCAGGTCCTATTTATAGAAAAAGTCCTGGGGCTCAGCTTACCTACCCACCGCGGACCGCACAAATGCATTGCAGTCCGCATTGCTTCAGGGTCATGCAAGTTTGAGAAGGCAACCATTGCGGACCGCACAAAATGTAATGCGGCCGCGGTGGCAAACTTCAGAGAGGTTGTTTTCATCATCAACATCAGTGCGGTCCGCACTGATTTTGTGCCCCCGCACTAAGTTCTTTGCGGCCGCACAAAATGTAGTGCGGTCCGCACATCAAACTTCAGAGACTTGATCAATTCTTTTCCACTTTGTCCTGCACTGCATCAACACAATCCTGTAGCATCTCACAACCAGTCAGTCCAAAAATAAATCCTATACTACAATGAAAATCAAAGAAATATGAAAAGAAAAACACATGGGTTGCCTCCCAAGAAGCGCCTGATTTAACGTCGCGGCACGACGCATGTTACCACCAAATCACTTTAGAGGAAGAAGTGCCACCACGTGGCTGTCATCAATTTTTCCCAGGTAGTGCTTGACCCTGTGCCCATTGACTCTGAATACCTCCCCATTTTTGTTCTTCAAATCAAGTGCACCAAACGGAGTCACAAATACCACTTCAAAAGGTCCACTCCATTTTGATTTCAGCTTTCCCGGAAACAAACGTAACCGAGAGTTGAACAAGAGAACCAAATCACCCACTTTGAACTCCTTGCCATGAGCATATTTATCATGAAGGTACTTCATCTTGTCCTTGTACAAGGATGAACTGGAGTAGGCATGGAATCGGAATTCATCAAGTTCATTAAGCTGCTCCACACGAAGATTTGCTGCCACATCCCATTCACGATTCAATTTCCTCAAATCCCACATGGCCTTGTGTTCTAACTCAACCGGTAGATGGCAAGCTTTCCCAAACACCAACCGATACGGAGACATACCAATCAGAGTCTTGTAAGCAATCCTGTAAGCCCATAGAGCATCATCCAACTTCTTAGACCAATCGGTCCTATTTGCATTGAACGTTTTAGACAGAATACTCTTGATTTCCCTGTTTGAGACTTCAACTTGGCCACTCACCTGAGGATGATAAGGAGTAGACACTTTGTGGTTGACACCATACTTTGCAAGCAAGGTGTCAAAAGCTCTATTGCAAAAATGCGACCCAAAGAGAGAGATTTATAGTTTCTCAGTTCCATTGATCGTTTTTCCTGTCACCAAATCTTTCATGAATTTAGCATAGCTAGGCATTTTCTCCAAAGTCCCCACTAAAGGCACATTAATGGATGCTTCATCATGTCAATGAACTTTTTATCTGATTCTCATTTTTCTGCTTTGTGCTCTGGGGGGTGTGTCTAGGCAAGGGTGCCTTGGCTTTGGCACCCGGCTTCGGCATGTTCTATTACTGTTCCAGACGGGTTCACGTATTCTATGTTTCCACCTCGCAGTCCTGAACATCAATTCTCACTTTTCATTCACTTTTTCAATCATCACATTTTCAACCACCAAAGAACTTCTCTTCTTGCAATCAACATCATCACTTCAAATATGCTTTTGTTTGGAGGCATTTCACATCACCGCCTCGTCCAATCCTTGTAGTTACCCGCCATAACATGATTGTTTCCCACCCTTTGGGTTAACCACCGTATCACTCGGTAGAGCCCCCTTAGGGCGAGTATTCAGAGACTGAGAGATTTGGCCTAGCTGAACCTCCAAATTTCTGATGGAAGTGTTAATGAGAAGCCAATTGCGTATCGGAGTCAGCATTCTTTTTCATCATCTGTTCAAATATCATTTCAATTCTCCCCATTTTCATGTTGTTGAAGAACTAGGACCCTGGGATGGAAAGTCGGTGGATTGCTTGGTTGTTGTACATTGGGGGCCTTTGAAAGCCTTGCCCCTGATTTCCTTGGTTGTTGTTCCATCCACATAGGTTGTTGTTTCCACCCCAATTGTTGTTATTGCCCAGTTTCCCTGATTGCTTCCGATTGTTGTTTTGATTGCCCCAATTTGGGATTTGATTATTGTTCCCCAATTGTGTTTCCCTTGTTGTTGATTATTCCAATTGCCCTGAGATCTCTAGTTGCTGTTGTTAGAAGAATTGCCTCTTTGGCCTTGATAATTGTTCACATATTGTACCTCTTCATTCTGCGCCATCATAACCATCATATTGGAATCCACCACAATCATTGTCAAATTGATCCGAACTCTCTTGGTTTTGTTGACCTCTCTGTCTTCTATTGTTCACTAGCAATGTTGACACCCCTCCATGGCATTTACTTGGCGAGGATTTTAAACTGTTGCAACTGTGCCTTTGCTAATTGGTTCATTGTTGTTGTAAGTTCTGCTATAGCCTGCCATGGTCATGTAGTTCTTTGTGAAAAATGAGTGACCGTGGGTCACCCTGTGGCACATTGGCCCTACTTTGCCAAGCGGAGGATGTGTCAGCCATTTTCATCAAGAATAGCACAAGCTTCATCATAAGGCAGCTTCATGAAATTACCTCAACCAATTGATTCACTATGCATTG
>NW_017671350.1:0-16651 GCF_001879085.1 Nicotiana attenuata | reverse complement strand
ATTCGTTGTATTGATGTCCCGGTAGAAGGTTTGTTGTATCATTGCCTCTGTCATATCATTGTTGGGGCATTCCTTCACCATAGTTCTATATCTCTCCCAAATCTCATGTAATGGTTCGCTGGGTTCCTGCTTGAAATCTAAGATCTCGTCCCGTAATGCTGCCATGTGCCCCGGAGAGAAAAATTTGGCAATGAACTTATCCACCAACTCATCCTAAGTGGTGATGGAATGGTTGGGAAGTCGCTCAAGCCAATCCAATGCCTTCCCTCTAAGTGAGAATGGGAAGAGTCTCAATCGAAGTGCATCCTCGGACACATTGGTTTGCTTGCTCCCCCAACAGGTATCCACGAACCCCTTGAGATGTTTGCACGCATTCTGAGAGGAACCACCCGTGAAATACCCCCGCTGCTCTAGCAATGTCAGCATCACATTAGTAATTTGAAAATTTCCCGCCCGGATCCGGGGCGGGACAATTGCACTCGCATAGCCNTCCGGGGCGGGACAATTGCACTCGCATAGCCTTGGTTGGGAAGAACTCGAGGAGCCACTCTTGGAGGTGGCGGAGGAGGGTCTGGAACATTATCATTTGCATTGGCCTGGAGGCCTCTACGTTGTCCTTGAGGTACAAGAGGCACCCTATCATCTCCAATATCGTCTACCTCCTCCCCCGCAACCACATTGCCAAGAGGGTCATAGTTGTTTGCTGCCATTTTGCACCTGTAGTTGTGACATACACAAATTAGTAACAAAGAAGGAAAAAAGAACAATTCACAAAACTACTAAGATAGATAATCAAGACCGTTAGCTCCCCGGCAACGGCGCCAAAAAGGTGATCGGAGCCAATCCTGTACTACTATGAAGTAGCAAGAGAGGTCGAAGCAGCTTTTACCCGATAAGGTCGGGATCGATTTCCACAGGGAGCTAGAAATTGGAATTGAGTTTCTATCTAAGTTAGAATTGCGTAATTGTTCCTAATTACACTTCTAAACATTTTTGGTTTTTGATTTAACTTCTAAATTTATACTACCAATATGCTAAATTGAGCTACGTTAAGCTAAGAGATGATTATTGAAGATGTTCTAATTAGTAAAAAGGCACTAGGGGAGTGACTTTCACCTAGGTGGATAATTAACGGGTTCTCGTGTCTAAGGCCAGGTTGTGTCATGACCCCGGTTCGCCCTCCTTGAACCATCGTGACGACACCTAGTCTCTACAACTAGGTAAGCCTAAATTGCGGAAAAGAAACCAAAAACTTGCGGAAGTAAAACAATTTAAAACAGAAATAAGAAATAACCAATGTATAAATGTGCCGCTCGGCAAACACCATATGTAACTCTCAAAACCATTACATAAATCCAAGACCCGGAAACCCATGAATCACAAGCTAAGAAGTACTACATAGCTCTAACTCCAGAATGTCTAACAAGAACTGAAAATACAGAAGGGCTAATACTAAACAGCATGAACGGAAAGAGACTCCTCGGTCTATGCATGCGGCAGATATACCTCGAAGTCGCTATAGCCGTCACCCCGCCTCAAGGGTGGCAGGGCTGAGCGAAAGTACCTGGATCTGCACATGAAAAACATGCGCAGAAGGGGCATGAGTACACCACAGCGGTACTCAGTAAGTGCCAAGCCTAACCTCGGTCGGGTAGTGACGAAGAAGGTCAGGGCCCTACTGAGGTTAAATAAAATATATGGGTTAACAGTGTGAAATAAACAGTGTAAATAAGTAACAAAATATATAAAGGACATCAACAACTATCACAGAGGCAAGTAAAACACAGTAAGAGAACACAACTCAGCTCCAAGATAACAACCAGGGATCTCCCAGGATACCGTCCTGTAGTCCCCAAATATAAATAGCATATCCAGTGGATCTCCCGGGTGCAGTCCCGTAGTCCAACTCATAAATGTGCAGGGGGATCTCCCGGAATGCAATTCCGTAGTCCCAAAGTAAACATACAGGGAAGCTCCCGAGATACCATCCCGTAGTCCCAAAGTAAAAGTGCAGGGGGATCTCCCAGAATACCGTTCCGTAGTCCCAAAGTAAACATGCAGGGGAGCTCCCGGGATACCGTCCCGTAGTCCCAAAGTAAAAGTGCAGGGGGATCTCCCGAAATACCGTTCCGTAGTCCCAAAGTAAACATGCAGGGGAGCTCCCGGGATACCGTCCCGTAGTCCCAAAGTAAATACGCAGCAACAACAAGAATTCAATCCAATCAATTTCATATCAAAGTGAAGCAGGTAATCCTAGCCTAGCATGGTGCACGTAATACAATTAAGGCAGTTAAGGCTGAAATAAATAGACATGCTTCTCTAGGCTACAACAGGTTTAATTTCCAAACAGTGTAAGTAAGAAAAGGAAGAACACAATTCAAGGCTATTTTTAATGAACACAATTCTGCGGTCTATGCCGGCCCTTCCTTTTTCCGCTTCTACGATGTAATAGCCACTTCTGCGGCTCCGCACCTGCGGAACCCAAACCGCAGGTGCGGTTATGACAAATACCAGCAATAAAAATCTTCCCAAGTCCAGATTCAACTTCCGTTAGGCACCCGAAACTCACCCGAGGCCCTCGGGACCTCAACCAAAAGCACAAACATATCCTAATACCTTATTCAAACTTGTTCCAATCATCAAAACACTTCAAACAACATCAAATCAACCAAAACACCTCTGATTCAAGCCTGAGTTTCTAAAATCTTCTAAATTCCGCTTTTGATTAAAAAGTCTATCAAACTTCGTCCGAATGACCTGAAATTTTACACACACATCACATTCAACACTACGGAGCTACTCCAACTTTCGGAATTCCATTCCGACCCTCGGATCAAAATCTCACTATCGAACCGGAAACTTCAAAATTCAACCTTTCGGCATTTCAAGCCTAAATTAGCTACGGACCTCCAAAACACACTCCGAACACGCCCCTAAGCCCGAAATCACCCAACGGAGCTAACGAAACCATCAGATTTCCATTCCGAGGCCGTCTTCACACTGTTCCGACTATGGTCAAATTTCCCAAACTTAAGCTCTCATTTGGGAACTAAGTGTCCCAAAACTATCCGAAACTCAAAACCGAATGTCCCGGCAAATCAAAATAGCAGAAATAAACTTGGGGAAAGCAGTTGATAGGGGTTCGTGGCGTAAATTCTTAAGACGACCGGCCGGGTCGTCACAAGTTGTCATATTGGGGATTACGATATAACCATTGCACGATTCTACTCACTCTATACCTCTTGGTAGTTCGGGTGATTTTGCCCTAATTGACTTTCTCAAGACCAATTGGGTATGATCATTTGTGCAAGCAATTGAGGTTCAGGTCGGGTATTACGATCTCTCGGTTTAACCCTTTAATTGGGGCTATCAATTCTCTTGAGTATGCCCCAATTCCTTGTTGGACTAATTCTAGAGACTTAGGCTCTCTTTCTCAAGAAGAGCCAAAATCAACAAAGCATAAACTAGTGTTTGCAACCACTAATTCAACAATAAAATCATAAATTAGTCCAAATATCAAACACCCATAGACATTCAAACCTTAAAACACAAGACCCATCAATTACCCACACTAGGGTTGAGCCACAACCCTAGCTGATAGGTCTAGCTACTCATGATAATAGAGAAAAAACAAAGAAATAGATGAAGATAAACCCATAAAATTAAATTACTAATTAAAACTTGAAGAATCAATGGTAAAACTATTGTAAAATTACTCCAAATGGCAAGAAAAGCCTATTCACGAGCGCAACTCTGTTCTAGAATCTAATTGATGACCTAAAAATGGAAAAAGAAACTATTTATACTAGGCCGAAAATTCTGGACAAAAATACCCCTGCGGGGCTAGTGCGGACCACACAAAATCGAGTGCGACCGCACTAAGGCTTTCAGCTGGAATTCTTGCTCTCTGATCATGGCCACCGCGGACCGCACAAAATGCACCGCGACCGTGGTGGCTCCTGTTGCGGTCTGCACAAATGGAACGCGGACCGCATTGGCCATAATCCTCCAATTGTCATCTCTCTGAACCTTGGCTCTGCGGACCGCACGAAATCGAGTGCGGCCACAATGAACCCAATGCGGACCGCACAAAACTCTTTGCGGCCGCATTGCTTGATGGCCTGAAAAACATAGTCTCTGAACTTCATCCTTGCGGACCGCACAGAATGGTGTGCGGCCGCACTGGACCTGTTTGACTGAGCTTGGTCTTGTCTTGGTACTTGTGCAAGTTTCACTCGTTTTTGAGCTGGTTTTTGACACCTTGTCACCTTGATGATCAAACCTGCAACCAAGCACAATTTGTGAGCCTTTGGGACTATTTCGTACACATTTCTAATCAAAACTTAAGCAAGAAGGAGTGTAAAATGCATAATAATCCCTAGTTATCAGATACTATGAAATACGAGTATGGAAATTACTCTAGATGCTCCCCGATGAGACGTGAGCCCTAGAGCCAGTGTTACATAAGAGGTAAATTTATTAGTGATAAATTAAGATCAACAATAAGGTGAATCAACAATGGATAGATAAAAGATACAAAGTATGAGATAAGATTAGGCCGTCATTCTTAAGATAAACAGAAATGAAGAAGCATTAAAGGACTTAGATTTATACATATGGGATAAGCAACAAGAGTAAGCTGGAATTTGGTAGCAAACCTCAGCAACGATAAATCGAAGTAAGAGTTATGGTATAGTATTGTCACGACCCGGATTTTCCACCATCGGGAGTCGTGATGGCGCCTACTGTTGGAGCTAGGCAAGCTAAATATTTAAACATTTTGGGATAACAACATAACAATAATAAAATAACGAGTCTTTAAATAAATGCAGAAGTCTTTCAAAACATAGATAACTGAAAACCCAAAATGCGGAAGTCTAATATTTCACTACCCAAGACTGGAGTCGCTATCTCACAAACTACTAAAGAGTGCTACAAACAAGTCTGAATAGAAATACATAAATGTCTGTCTCGGTACAATGGAAACAAACTGAGACATAGAAAGGGACTCCAGCCTGCGAACGCCAGCTAGGCTACCTCGTAAGTCCCTGGACTGAAGTCAGCTCCCGATCGATATCCTACTGCTGTGGTCCAAAAGCTGCTCCGGTACCGTGATCTGTGCAAAAGAGCACAGAAGTGTAGCATCAGCACAACCGACCCCATGTGCTGGTAAGTGTCTGGCCTAACCCCGGCGAAGTAGTGACGAGGCTAGACAGGACTACCAAATCAACCTGTGCAGTTCAATGTATATATATATGCAGTACAAGGAAAGAATACAGAAGTTTAACAGTTAAGAGGGAGGGAAACATACTATGGGGAGGTACAGTCCGGAGATAAAGTCAACAATTTAAATAAGAAATAAGGCAATAACAATAATTAATGAGAGCAGGACAATAAACAGTTGCACGACATCAACCTTCGTGCTTTTACTCTCATTCTCACCAAAGCAATCAAATAAAGTGCACGGCATCACCCTTCGTGCTTTCCCTCACGTAACTCTCATATCATGGCACGGAATGATCCTTCGTGAAAATATAACCAAAACATGGCACGGAATGACCCTTCGTGCAAATATAATCAAAACATGGCACGGAATGACCCTTCGTGCAAATATAATCAAAACATGGCACGGAATGACCCTTCGTGCATTATCACTCTTCCTCACCCAAACAGTAATCGCAACCAAACGGGGCGAGGGGATAAACAAATAATAAGAACTGTCCCGGCAAGGGAATTACACAATTAACAACTAACTCCCGGCAAGGGAGCAACAACAATACTTTCACATCCCGGCAAGGGAAATAGTCAATACACTCAAACAATCCCGGCAAGGGATTAATCATACCCCTTTCTATTACTTTCATTTCTTACTCAATAGTCTTTTTGTCGTTCGAGCCAGCGCTCCAAAGGATTTGCAATTCATAATTAGTTCTCATACTCTTCACATTGCATAAAATTCATCAATTAACATGGAGGAGTCATAACAATATCAGGATAAGTGCATACAAGGAGCCACGGTCATGCTAGACACCGGTGTATAGATACTCGTCACTATGCCTATACACCGTACTCGATCATTTAGCAATTAGCAATTAATAACACTCTAATCCTATTCCTTCAAGCCAAAGTTAGATCAAACACTTACCTCGCTTTGCAACCAAATTCAAGATTTCAATAAACCTTCGCCTTGAAAATTCGTGTTCGAAGGCTTCAAATCTAGTCACAAATAATTTAATATACTCAATACAAATAGTAGAAATTAATTCCATATGAATTTACTAATTTTTCGGATTTAACTCCGAAATTTAACTCAAAAATTGCCCATGGGGCCCACTCCTCGGAATCATATGAAACTGACAAAATATGATAACCCATTCCGATACGAGTTCAACCATACAAAAATTATCGAATTCCGACATCGGATTGGCTTTCAAATCTTAAATTTTCGTTTTTGGAAGATCTGGTAAAAATCTGATTTTTCTTCCATAAATTCATGGATTCATGATGTAAATGAGTATGGAATCATGATCTATAAAGGATTTATGATAAATAACACTTACCTCATTCAAATTTGTGAAAACCCCTCTGAAAATCGCCCAAACCGAGCTCCCCCAACTCTATTTTTGTCAAAAATGGCCAAAACCCCCCATTTTATAGCATTTTACGATTCGGGCGCCACAGGTGGCGCCAGGCGCTGCCTGTGGCGCTGGTTCCAGTACCCAAAAATAATTCCGGCGCCAGGGATGGCGCCCCGCGCTACCCTGGGCGCTGGCGATGGGAAATTATTTTTTTCCGACACAAAAATGGGCATAACTCTCTCATACGATGTCCAAATTGGACGATTCTTTTTGCTATGGATGTGAAATTTCGATACGGATCTAATGCTTCAATCAAAACTGAATTTGCAGTTCATTTGCTTAATATGATACCACTTATTCTTGAAGAAACGACATCGAAACATTCTTGAAATGCCCAAGTTAAACTCCATCAACCATCCAAAATCCACTCGAGGCCCTCGGGACTTCAACAAAATATATCAACAAGTCTTAAAACATCATATGGACTTACCTAGTGTTTCAAATCATTCCAAGAAATGTTGAAACGTAAATTCACACCTCGATTCGGACTTATGAGTTTCAAACTTTTCAATTTAAAAAACTTGCGCCGAAACATATCAAATGGATCCGGAATGATTCAAATTTGGCACACAATTCATAAATGACATAATGGAGCTATTTCAAATTTTAATCCATTTTTTTCACATAAAACGTTCTGAAAAATTATACGGATTGCACATGCAAATCGAGGTGAGAAAAAAAGAGAGGAGGTTTCTAGGCCTCGGAACACTGAATTTGTTTCTAAAACAAGTGATGACTTTTTGGGTCATCACATCCTCCACCTCTAAAATAACCGTTCGTCCTCGAACGGACATAAGAAGGAAGTACCTGAGTCGGGGAAAATATGGGGATAACGGCTCCGCATATCGGACTCGGACTCCCAGGTCGATGCCTCAGCAGGCTAAGCTCTCCACTGAACACGAACAGAAGGAAAACTCTTTGATCTCAGCTGACGGACCTGCCGGTCTAGAATAGCTACCGGCTCCTCCTCATATGATAAGTCCTTGTCCAACTGGACAGTACTAAAGTCTAACACATGGGTAGGATCGCCGTGATACCTACGAAGCATAGATACATGGAAAACTGGGTGCACGGCTGATAAGCTAGGTGGCAATGCAAGTCTATAAGCCACCTCACCCACTCGATCAAGATTCTCAAACGGGCCGATGTACCTAGGGCTAAGCTTGCCCTTCTTCCCAAATCTCATCACGCCCTTCATAGGTGACACTCGGAGCAATACCCGCTCACCAACCATGAAAGCTACATCTCGAACCTTACGGTCTGCTTAACTCTTCTGCCTACACTGAGCTAAACGAAGCCTCTCCTGAATGATCTTGACCTTATCTAAGGCCTCCTGAACTAAATCTGTACCCAATAACAGCCTCTCCCGGCTCAAACCACCCAACCGGAGACGGACATCGCCTACTATACAACGCCTCATAAGGAGCCATCTGAATGCTGTACTGGTAGCTGTTGTTGTAGGCAAACTCTGCTAAAGGCAAGAACTGGTCCCACGAGCCACCAAAATCAATGACACAAGCTCAGAGCATATCCTCCAAAATCTGAATAGTCCGCTCAGACTGACCGTCCGTCTGGGGATGAAATGCTGTGCTCAAGTCCACCCTTGCCCAACTCTTGCTGAACTGCTCTCCAGAAGCGTGAGGTAAACTGCGTACCCCGATCCGAAATGATAGACACGGGCACACCATGAAGGCGAACAATCTCCCGAATATAGATCTCAGCGAACCTCTCAGAAGAATAGGAGACTGCCACAGGAATGAAATGCGCTGACTTGGTCAGCCTATCAACAATAAACCATATCGCGTCAAACTTCTTCCGGGTCAACGGAAGTCCAGTAAAGAAGTCCATAGTAATCCGCTCCCATTTCCACTCGGGAAGCTCAATCCTCTGATGTAAACCACCAGGCCTCTGATGCTCGTACTTAACCTGCTGACAATTCAAACAACGAGCCACATATGCTATGATATCCTTCTTCATCCTACACCACCAATAATGCTGCCGCAAGTCCCGATACATCTTCGCGGCACCCGGGTGAATAGAGTACCTGGAGCTATGGGCCTCCTCTAAAATCAACTCTCGGATCCCATCGACATTGGGCACACAAACTCGCCCCTGCAATCTCAAAACACCATCATCACCTAAGGTAACCTGCTTGGCACCTCCTCGCTGCACCGTGTCTCTAAGGACACATAAATGGGGATCATTAAACTGCCGATCACGGATACGCTCCAATAACGTAGAACGAGCAACCGTGCAAGCGAACACACGACTAGGCTCAGAAACATCCAGTCTCACTAACTGATTGGCTAAAGCCTGAACGTTCAAAGCAAGCGGCCTCTGACTGACTGGAATATAAGCAAGACTGCCCATACTGGCTGACTTCCTACTCAAAGCGTCGGCCACCACATTGGCCTTCCCCGGATGATATAAAATAGTGACATCATAATCCTTCAACAACTCCAACCACCTCCTCTGCCTCAAATTCAACTACTTCTGCTTGAACAAGTACTGAAGACTCTTGTGGTCAGTGAACACCTCACATGCCACGCCATACAAATAGTACCTCCAAATCTTCAAGGCGTGGACAATAGCTGCCAACTCTAAATCATGCACTGGATAGTTTTTCTCATGAATCTTCAACTGCCTCGAAGAATAGGCTATAACCTTGCCATCCCGCATCAATACTGCACCAAGTCCAATACGGGAAGCATCACAATAGACGGTATAAGGCCCAGATCCAGTGGGCAAGACCAACACTGGTGCCGTAGTCAGGGCTGTCTTGAGCTTCTGAAAGCTCGCCTCACACTCCTCCGACCATCTGAACTGGGCACCCTTCTGGGTCAACCTGGTAATCGGGGCTGCAATAGATGAAAACCCCTCCACAAATCGACGGTAGTAGCCTGCTAAACTCAAGAAACTCCGAATCTCAGTGGCTGATGCTGGTCGAGGCCAGTTCTTGACTGCCTCAATCTTCTTCGGGTCCACCTTAATACCCTCTGCTGATACAACATGACCCAGAAATGCGACCGAACTCAACCAGAACTCGCACTTAGAGAACTTAGCATATAACTGACTATCCTTCAGAGTCTGAAGAACCACCCTAAGGTGCTGCTCGTGCTCCTCCTAGCTGTGGGATTACACCAAAATATCATCAATAAAGACTATCACGAACATGTCCAAGTAAGGTCTGAACACTCGGTTCATCAACTCTATAAATGCGGCTGGGGCATTGGTCAACCCAAACGACATGACCAAAAACTCAAAATGTCCATACCGAGTGCGGAATGCTGTCTTAGGGACATCAGACGCCTTAATCCTCAGCTGATGATAGCCAGATCTCAAGTCTATCTTTGAAAACACCTTCGCACCCTGAAGCTGGTCAAACAAATCATCAATCCTCGGAAGTGGATACTTGTTCTTAATCGTCACTTTGTTCAATTGCCGGTAATCAATGCACATCCTCATCGATCCATCCTTTTTCTTCACAAATAACACTGGCGCACGCCAAGGAGAAACACTAGGCCTGATGAAACCCTTCTCTAGCAAATCTTGCAACTGGTCCTTTAACTCCTTCAACTCTGGCGGGGCCATGCGATACGGCGGAATAGAAATGGGCTGCGTGCCTGGGGCCAGATCAATACAGAAATCAATATCCCTGTCGGGCGACATACCCGGCAGGTCTGAAGGGAAAACCTCGGGGAACTCCCGAACAATAGGAACAGAGTCAATAGAAGGAACCTCCGTGCTGGAATCGCGAACATACACCAGATAAGCTAAACACCCCTTCTCGACCATGCGCCGAGCCTTCACATATGAAATAACACTGCGGGTGGCATGACCTGGGTCCCTCTCCACTCCAATCGGGGCAAATCTGGCAAAGCCAAGGTCACGGTCTTGGCGTGACAATCCAAGATAGCATGATACGGGGACAACCAATCCATCCCTAATATAACGTCGAAATCTGCCATATCTAAAAGCAATAAATCAACACGGGTCTCAAGACCCTCAAACACTACCACACATGAATGATGAACTCGGTCGACCATTATAGAATCACCCACCGATGTAGATACATAAACAGGGATACCCAAAGCATCACTAGGCATAGCCAGGTAGGGTGCAGAATAAGACGACACATAGGAATACGTAGACCCAGGGTCAAATAGCACTGAGGCATCCCTATCACAAACCAAAATAGTACCTGTAATAACAACATCTGAAGACTCAGCCTCTGGCCTGGCTGGCAAGGCATAACACCGGGGCTGGGCCCCACCTCCCTAAACCATGTCTCTAGGACGATCTGCTACTGGCTGACCCCTACCTCTGCCGGTCCGAGCTCCACCTCTACGGTCTCTACCTCCACCTCTATGATCCCTACCCCCTCCTCTAGCTGGCTGGGCAAGCTGTGTATCACCTGGTGCCTTAATCATGGGGCGAGGACCCTGCTGCTGAGAGCTACCCGAGGCTCGAGGGCAAAACCTGACAATATGGCTCGGGTCACCACAACCATAACAAGCTCTCGGCTGCTGAGACTACTGGCCCTGTCGACCTGAATGTCCTCCTCGGAAACTCTGAAGTGGCGGTGCACTAATGGGCTGCTGATCAGAATAATGCTGCTGAGACCCACCACCGCCTGGAGTACCATGAGAAACCTGGAGTGCTGACTGAAAGGGCCTCGGTGAATTGCCTCTACCATAAGAATCCCTACCTCCAGACGAGGTACCACTGAACCTACCAGAATGACGATGCCTTTTATCCGACACCTGACCACCTCCCCGTGCAAGGGCCATCTCAACTCTGCGGGCTGTATTGGCCGCCTCCTGAAAAGAAATCTCACTACCAGCTCCCATAGCCATCTGGAGACGGATCGGCTGAATCAATCCATCAATAAACCTCCACACCCTCTCTCGCTCTGTGGGGAGTATAACAATAGCATGGCGTGCCAAATCAATGAACCGAGTCTCATACTGCGTGACCGTCATAGTGCCCTGCTGGAGGCGCTCGAACTGCCTGCGGAGAGCCTCTCGCTGAGTAACTGGGAGAAACTTCTCCAAAAACAACTCCGCAAACTGATCCCATGTCAATGCTGGCGACCCTGCTGGTCTAGATAAACAATAGTCCCTCCACCGAGTCTTGGTGGATCCTACAAGCCGAAAGGTGGCGAAGTCGACCCCATTGGTCTCCACGATACCCATAGTCCTAAGGATCTCATGGCAGCTGAATAAGAAATCCTGTGGATCCTCTGAAGAAGCACCGCTGAATGTGGTGGTGAAGAGCTTGGAGAACCTATCAAGTCTCCACAAAGTATCCGAAGACATAGCCGCCCCACCGCCGGTCTGAGTCACAATACCCGGCTGAACTGCCACAGCTGGCTGAACCACCAGAACCTGAGCCTGGGGAGCTACCTGCTCCGGAGTACGTGTAGCAGGAGTTTGAACCCTGAGAAGTGGCCGGTGCTACTGGAAGCAAACCCGCTCTAGTGACGCTCTCCACAAAGCCTACCAATCTGACCAGAGCGTCCTGAAGAACTGGGGTGGCTATGAACCCCTCTGGGACCTGAGCTGGGCCCACCGGAGCTGCTGGGGCTGGAGCCTCCTCATCATAATCAACATGAGGCTCCACCTCTGGGACTGCTGCTCGGGGCTGAGCTTTGCCCCGGCCTCGGCCTCTGGCACGGCCTCGGTCTCTGCCTATCGCTGGAGCTGCTGCTGGGGGCTCGGGCTGCTGCGCGGTAGAAGAGGAAGCACGTGTTCTCGCCATCTGCGAAAGAATAGAGTAGAAAGACAATCAGTATTTGAGAAACAGAATCGCACGACAGGAAAGAAAGAAAGTGAAATTTTTCCTAACTCCGTAGCCTCTAGGGGATAAATACAGACGTCCCCGTACCGATCCCTCAGACTCTACCAAGTTTGTCCGTGAGTAGCGAGACCTATGTAACCTAGAGCTCTGATACCAACTTTGTCACGACCCGGATTTCCCACCATCGGGAGTCGTGATGGCGCCTACTGTTGGAGCTAGGCAAGCCAAACATTTAAACATTTTCGGATAACAACATAACAATAATAAAATAACGAGTCTTTAAATAAATGAGGAAGTCTTTCAAAACATAGATAACTGAAAACCCAAAATGCGGAAGTCTAATATTTCACTACCCAAGACTGGAGTCACTATCTCACGAACTACTAAAGAGTGCTACAAACAAGTCTGAATAGAAATACATAAATGTCTGTCTCGGTACAATGGAAACAAACTGAAACATAGAAAGGGACTCCGGCCTGCGAACGCCAGCTCGGCTACCTCGTAAGTCACTGGACTGAAGTCAGCTCCCGATCGATATCCTACTGCTGTGGTCCAAAAGCTGCTCCAGTACCGTGATCTGTGCAAAAGAGCACAGAAGTGTAGCATCAGCACAACCGACCCCATGTGCTGGTAAGTGCCTGGCCTAACCCCGGCGAAGTAGTGACGAGGCTATACAAAACTACCAAATCAACCTGTGCAGTTCAATGTATATATATATATGCAGTACAAGGAAATAATACAGAAGTTTAACAGTTAAGAGGGAGGGAAACATACTAACGGGAGGTACAGTCCGGAGATAAAGTCAACAATTTAAATAAGAAATAAGGCAATAACAATAATTAATGAGAGCAGGACAATCAACAGTTGCACGGCATCAACCTTCGTGCTTTTACTCTCATTCTCACCAAAGCAATCAAATAAAGTGCACGGCATCACCCTTCGTGCTTTCCCTCATGTAACTCTCATATCATGGCACGGAATGATCCTTCGTGCAAATACAACCAAAACATGGCACGGAATGACCCTTCGTGCAAATATAATCAAAACACGGCACGGAATGACCCTTCGTGCAAATATAATAAAAATATGGCACGGAATGACCCTTCGTGCATTATCACTCTTCCTCACCCAAATAGTAATCGCAACCAAACGGGGCGAGGGGATAAACAAATAATAAGAACTGTCCCGGCAAGGGAATTACACAATTAACAGCTAACTCCCGGCAAGGAAAATAGTCAATATACTCAAACCACCCCGGCAAGGGATTAATCATACCCTTTTCTATTGCTTTCATTTCTTACTCAATAGTCTTTTTGTCATTCGAGCAAACGCTCCAAAGGATTTGCAATTCATAATTAGTTCTCATACTCTTCACATTGCATAAAATTCATCAATTAACATGGAGGAGTCATAACAATATCAGGATAAGTGCATACAAGGACCCACAGTCATGCTAGACACCGGTGTATAGATACTCGTCACCATGCCTATACACCGTACTCGATCATTTAGCAATTAGCTATTAATAACACTCTAATCCTATTCCTTCAAGCCAAAGTTAGATCAAACACTTACCTCGCTTTGCAACCAAATTCAAGATTCCAATAAACCTTCGCCTTGAAAATTCATGTTCGAAGGCTTCAAATCTAGTCACAAATAATTTAATATACTCAATACAAATAGTAGAAATTAATTCCATATGAATTTACTAATTTTTCGGATTTAACTCCGACATTTAACTCAAAAATTGCCCGTGGGGCCCACTCCTCGGAATCATATGAAACTGACAAAATATGATAACCAATTCCGATACGAGTTCAACCATACAAAAATTATCGAATTCCGACATCGGATTGGCTTTCAAATCTTAAATTTTCGTTTTTGGAAGATCTGGTAAAAATCTGATTTTTCTTCCATAAATTCATGGATTCATGATGTAAATGAGTATGGAACCATGATCTTTAAAGGATTTATGATAAATAACACTTACCTCATTCAAATTTGTGAAAACCCCTCTGAAAATCGCCTAAACTGAGCTCCCCCAACTCTATTTTGGTCAAAAATGGCCAAAACCCCCGTTTTATAGCATTTTACGATTCGGGCGCCACAGGTGGCGCCGAGCGCTGCCTGTGCCGCTGGTTCCAGTACCCAAAAATAATCCCGGCGCCATGGATGGCGCCCCGCGCTACCTTGGGCGCTGGCGATGGGAAATTATTTTTTTCCGACACAAAATGGGCATAACTCTCTCATACGATGTCCGAATTGGACGATTCTTTTTGCTATGGCTGAGAAATTTCGATACGGATCTAATGCTTCAATCAAAACTGAATTTGGAGTTCATTTGCTTAATATGATACCACTTATTCTTGAAGAAACGACATCGAAACATTCTTGAAATGCCCAAGTTAAACTCCATCAACCATCCAAAATCCACTCGAGGCCCTCGGGACTTCAACCAAATATATCAACAAGTCTTAAAACATCATATGGACTTACCTAGGGTTTCAAATCATTCCAAAAAATGTTGAAACGTCAATTCACACCTCGATTCGGACTTATCAAACTTTTCAATTTACAAAACTTGCGCCGAAACATATCAAATAGATCCGGAATGATTCAAATTTGGCACACAAGTAATAAATGACATAATGGAGCTATTTCAAATTTTAATCCATTTTTTTTCACATAAAAACGTTCTGAAAAATTATACGGACTGCACATGCAAATCGAGGTGAGAGAAAAAAAAAGGAGGTTTCTAGGCCTCGGAACACTGAATTTGTTTCTAACACAAGTGATGACTTTTTGGGTCATCACATCCTCCACCTCTAAAATAATCGTTCGTCCTTGAACGGACATAAGAATGAAGTACCTGAGTCGGGGAAAAGATGGGGATAACGGCTCCGCATATCGGACTCGGACTCCCAGGTCAATGCCTCAGCAGGCTGACCTCTCCACTGAACACGAACAGAAGGAAAACTCTTTGATCTCAGCTGACGGACCTGCCGGTCTAGAATAGCTACCGACTCATCCTCATATGATAAGTCCTTGTCCAACTGGACAGTACTGAAGTCTAACACATGGGTAGGATCGGCGTGATACCTACGAAGCATAGATACATGGAAAACTGGGTGCACGGCTGATAAGCTAGGTGGCAACGCAAGTCTATAAGCCACCTTACCCACTCGATCAAGAATCTCAAACGAGCCGATGTACCTAGGGCTAAGCTTGCCCTTCTTCCCAAATCTCATCACGCCCTTCGTAGGCAACACTCGGAGCAATACCCGCTCACCAACCATGAAAGCTACATCTCGAACCTTACGGTCTGCATAACTCTTCTGCCTAGACTGAGCTGAACGAAGCCTCTCCTGAATGATCTTGACCTTATCTAAGGCCTCCCGAACTAAATCTGTACCCAATAACCGAGCCTCTCCCGGCTCAAACCACCCAACCGGAGACCGACATCGCCTACCATACAACGCCTCAAAAGGAGCCATTTGAATGCTGGACTAGTAGCTATTGTTGTAGGCAAACTCCGCTAAAGGCAAGAACTGGTCCCACGAGCCTCCAAAATCAATGACACAAGCTCGGAGCATATCCTCCAAAATCTGAATAGTCTGCTCGGACTGACCGTCCGTCTGGGATGAAATGCTGTGCTCAAGTCCACCCTTGTGCCCAACTCTCGCTGAACTGCTCTCCAGAAGCGTGAGGTAAACTGCGTACCCCGATCCGAAATGATAGACACGGGCACACCATGAAGGCGAACAATCTCCCGAATATAGATCTCAGCGAACCTCTCAGAAGAATAGGAGACTGCCACAGGAATGAAATGCGCTGACTTGGTCAGCCTATCAACAATAACCCATATCGCGTCAAACTTCTTCCGGGTCAACGGAAGTCCAGTAACAAAGTCCATAGTAATCCGCTCCCATTTCCACTCGGGAAGCTTAATCCTCTAATGTAAACCACCAGGCCTCTGATGCTCGTACTTAACCTGCTGACAATTCAAACAACGAGCCACATATGCTACGATATCCTTCTTCATCCTACGCCACCAATAACTGTTGCCGCAAGTCCCGATACATCTTCGCGGCACCCGGGTGAATAGAGTACCTGGAGCTATGGGCCTCCTCTAAATCAACTCTCGGATCCCATCGACATTGGGCACACAAACTCGCCCCTGCAATCTCAAAACACCATCATCACCTAAGGTAACC
>NW_017671349.1:293340-309370 GCF_001879085.1 Nicotiana attenuata | reverse complement strand
TTCGTGCAAAGATAAGTGAGCAATTACGAGCGATTTTTTTCCCATTTGAATACTCCGTGCGAAGCATTTTTTGAAAGAGTTGACCGCACCCTGCTTCTGAGGTTGCCTACATATCCTTAGGCTAAAAAGGATCAGGTCAGTGAGTTCGGGAAGGTTTGGTAGCTGGGACTACCAGGAGCTGTGATTTCACTACTGTTGCTGCTGCTACTGCTCGCTGACCTCCTTATTACACCGAGTAAAAATAAAAAGAAGCTAGTCCAAGCTATGATCTATGAATTACAAGAATAGTCCTATCTATGTCTTCTAACTTGCTCTTTGTGTTGCCTTGAACTTGTATTCTTCCGATGGTATTCTTGCGTTGTTGCCTTGCATTGTGATTGGAGATGTTTCGCCATTCCTCCGAGTGATGCTTGTCCGCTGACATTTGAAATGTATTCCCTACTCTCCAGGCGGGCTCCTGACTGCTGACTTGAAATGTATCCCTTGCTCTCCAGGCGGGCTCCTGACTGCTAAACTTGAAATGTATTCCTCTGTTCTCCAGGCGGGCTCCTGACTTCAACAAATATGGACAAAAACAAAGAAAATCTCTTGCCCCAGTTTGGTGACTGGGCGTCATATTACCAGATATTAACAAGAATTGGAAAACTGAAACTTGGATTGTAATACCTCTGTTCTCCAGGCGGGCCCCCGATTGCTGAAACTTGAAATGTATGCCTCTGTTCTCCAGGAGGGCTCCTGATTGCTGAAGCTTGCAATGTGTTCCCTTGTTCTCCAGGTGGGCTCCTGATTGCTGAACTTGAAAAGCATTCCCTTGTTCTCCAGGTGGGCTCCTGACTGCAACCAAACAAACAAAGAAAAGTTTCTGCCCCAGTTTGGTGACTGGGTGCAGCATGTTATCAGACATTAAAAACTAAAATTGGAATTGCACTTCCCTTGTTCTCCAGGTGGGCTCCTGACTGCTGAACTTGAAAAGTATTCCCTTGTTCTCCAGGTGGGCTCCTGACTGCAACAAAATAAACAACAAAGAAAATTTCTGCCCCAATTTGGTAACTGGGTACAGCATGTTATCAAATATTAAAAATTAAAAGCTAAAATTGAATTGCACTTCCCTTGTTCTCCAGGTGGGCTCCTGACTGCTGAACTTGAAATGTATTCCCTTGTTCTCCAGGTGGGCTCCTGACTGCTGAACTTGAAAAGCATTCCCTTGTTGTCCAGGTGGGCTCCTGACTGCAACAAAATAAACAAACAAAAAAAATCTTCTGCCCCAGTTTGGTGGCTGGGCAGACTTGTGAGTTATTACCTAAGCTATTGATGTGATGGTGACAGCAAAACTAAAGACTTGATTGGCATGTACGTCCCCTGTGAGTAAAACTATTTGACTAAGATTTTTATCTAGGAGAAAATTCATCAGACTAGGTCCACTTTTGTTATCTTAGGAGAAAAATTCGTCAGACTAAGATTTAGATCCTAGGAGAAAATTCATCAGACTAGGTCCACTTTTGTTATCTTAGGAGAAAGTTTCATCAGACTAAGATTTAGATCCTAGGAGACAGTTCATCAGACTAGGTCCATTTAGTTATCTTAGGAGAAAGATTCACCAGACTAAGATTTTGATCCTGGGAGAAAATTCATCAGACTAGGTATGTTTTTGGTTATCTTAGGAGAAAGTTTCATCAGACTAAGTTTACTATCTCAGGAGAAAGATTCATCAGACTAAGATGTGATCCTAGGAGAGAATTCATCAGACTAGGTCCATTTTGGTTATCTTAGGATAAAGTTTCATCAGACTAAGATTTAGATCCCAGGAGAAGGTTCATCAGACTAGGTTTACTATCTCAGGAGAAGGATTCATCAGACTAAGATTTTGATCCTAGGAGAAAATTCATCAGACTAGGTCTATTTTTGTTATCTTAGGAGAAAGATTCATCAGACTAAGATTTCTATCCTAGGAGAAAGTTCATCAGACTAGGTCTTCTATCTTAGGAGAAATATTCATCAGACTAAGATTTTGATCCTAGGAGAAAATTCATCAGACTAGGTCGTCTATCTTAGGAGAACAATTCATCAGACTAAGATTTTGATCCTAGGAGAAAGTTCATCAGATTAGGATAAAATGTGAAAAGCAATGGCAGCATTTTATGCATGCTAACAAGACAGGCAAGGGCGAAGATTTGAGAAACTTTCCTTTTGTCGGCTCTCCTCTTCTTCCTTTACTTTTCTTTCTTTTCTTGTTTTTTTTATTATTGAACCAACTTTCTTGCACTGCTTTGTTCCTGTTTCAAACAAAGAAAACTTGTGAGTTTAAAAAGTAATGGTTAGTTTGTGGCCTTGAGCTTTGAAGGCGACTGCTTCTGCATTTGCCAAGATGACTGATTTCCACTCGAAGACCTTGCTTGTTCCCGATATCCTCCACTTGTTGCATTGCATGAACTGGCATCCCCCAACCCTTATGTCTCATATGAATCCCAAAGCACGTCTATTGCTCCCACTTCGTGTACATGATGTTCTTAATCACTGGCCTCGGCCTTGAAGTTGTATTGTTCCTTCACTTGCCTTGATAACCGATTCTCACTTGGAGACCTTGCTAACCACTTTCCTTAACGCAGAAAATACCTCTGATCCGTTCACCAAGCACCCTCCATCTGATATGTACCAAACCTTTCATGTTTCAATGAAAATACCTTTGATCCATTCACCCCAACCCCTTCATTTGTTGTGTTGTTCATGAATTGACAAATACCAAGCCCGTGCATTTCACAAGGATCCCGAAGCATATAGATTGTTACCAACTCAGTGTGCCTGCTGTTTTTTCCTGATTTATGACGATTTGATATGCTGGCCAGATACCGTTTTGTTCAATTGGAAAGCTGGTGGCAGATTTTGAAGTCATTTCTCACTTGTTATGACCAAACAGACTCAGGATGAGGAAGTAAACAAGACGAAAGGAACAGAGTAGAGGACAATGGAAAGAGATGATTCCTAACAAGAAAACGACAACGTAGAAACCTATTGGATATGGACACCGACTCTGATGACCTTGACATGCATCTGCAACCTATTCTGTCAAGCAAATCTGATGTTCAGCTCTTGTTGTACCTTTTTGCCGTGAAACTGGGCTTCAATGCTCCGCTTATCCGATTTGAATCATAATTCTTTTCCGACTTGTAGTGCCCGAAGGGTTTTCACCATCAAGCCTCTCTCATTTTGATTTTTCTCTCAACTCACCGTCGCCTTATGGTGCCCGTGAAGGTTTTCACCAATAAGACTCTCTCATTTTGATCTCTCAGCTTTCATCACCTTGGGGGTACCCGTGAGGGTTCTCATCAACAAGACTTTCTCATTCTTCATTTCCTTCGTTTGGACCGGAGTGTTGTCCCTGATATGATTCACCTCTGCTCACTTGACTCAGCATTTCTTGAAGACTGATCGGAAGGTCTTTCTTTGGACCGTAATGTGGGCTTTTGGATAGGGTTAGAAAGGAAGGGTATCAAAGTCTCAAAACAATTCAATCATGGGTTTAAAGTTACAACTTTCGGAATCAGATTTCTCACAGCAACCACAACTTCTGCCCCAGTTTCTTTCTTGGGGGACTTTGGATTTTTGTTTTGGTGTGACTGAACCTCGGAGAGAGGCTGCCTACGTACCCTTTCGGGATCAAGTCAAACGTAGTTCAGGTCATAGAATACTTCGTTGTTGCGATCTTTCCTTTTCTTCCACTTTTTCTTTTCTTTCTTTTCATTTCTTTTCTTTTCCTTCTCTTTTCTTTTCTTTTCTTTTTCTTTTCTCTTCTTTTTCTTTTTCGTTCTTTTCTTTTTCTTTTCTCTTTTTTTTTTCTTCTTTTCTTTTCCTTTTCTCTTCTTTTTTTTCTTTTTCACTATTTTCTCTTATTTCTCCACTTACTTTCCCCGCTCGGGCTTACGAGTTTTATTATTGATTCTGAAAAAGGGATATGCAAGAAAATAACCGAGGCTCAAAGGGGTAACAAAGGATAAAGTGTTTGGATAGTAGAACAAAATGCCTTCGTCATTCCAATCTCCAAAACATGCCAAGTACAAACTACACAATTAAACAAACATGAGGAAAACATACGTAACATCTTTTGATTGCACCAGAATTACTAACCATATCCACACATTTGTCAATTACATTTGTCAATTACCTAGCACCATTGGACAACAATCTCGGTACCATGAACGGCCCCTGTAGACTTGGGGCAAACTTGCCTTTGGTTTCAAGCCGATGTGGCATGATGCATTTCCAGAGTATTTCTTTATGTTCATCTGACCCAGTTTCACACAATTTGGGCTCGAAGAGATTTCAAAATCCCTCGACTGTCCTTACATCTTCAACATTGACTTATTGCTTCTGACTTTTAAAACCAGGCTGAGAATTATGCGTGCATGTCATGTCACCAGAACCAGCATGAAAAGAATTTCAAAAGGAGAAAGGAACTAGATAAAATGACTAGAAATGGCGGGAAACAGAGAATTGCATTAGACTGACGGTGAAAGGGTTTAACAACGGAACAAACAAGACAACTAGAGCAGCACTAAACAAGCTATACGAAAGTGAAAAAAATAGAGGGTTTGAGTCACAAGACAATATCCGGATTACAACCCGTGAAAATAACCCGGACAGACAGAAATGACAACAAAATAAGCGCCACCAAAACTCCACTCTTTAGCTAACCCAAGAGTTGGGGCGTCTTTCCAATCACCAGAAGTCGACACCGTTAGCCACTGGATTGCCATCAAAATTGTTTGGGACCTTCAACAATTTCAATATCATTGACTTCATTCAACGAGTTTTCCGAGAGGATTCTCGTACTCCTGTCACCATGGATCTTCCCACACAATGTGCATCATCATGTGCAGGCAAAGGATTCCGTGCAATGTTCTGAGTGGCACTGTCCTGGACCGCAATTATCCCTTCCTGAATCATCTCTTTCTATCTCTCTTTTCAAATCTGACAACTTTCACATCGTGCCCCTGGGCATTGGAATGGTATCCACACCTCTTAGAAGGGCCAAAGCTTCTTGCACGCTTGTCCACATGATTCGGAGGAATGGGTGCAATCAGGTTATATTGCTTTAGCTTCTCAACAAGTCTGCATATGACTCTACCAAGGGGGTGAAAATTTCTGCTTCTGTGCCTCCCTTGCTTGAAATTTTTTTGGCTGGCGCCGCAAACCTGCTCCAGGGATTCTTGTAGTCTCTTGGGGGTGGGTAGGGTGTTTTGAGTTGGTAAGCATTTGGTGGGGTGGCGTGCGCGCCATTACGCATGGGTAGGATGTTGGGGTATGTTTGGGCATGGTGGACAGAGAAAGCGGGGATAGTGTTGTGGTGGGCTATATGGAGTGTGATGGGGTCGAGGTTGGTTGTAATATGGTGATGGGCCCCTGGACCAAGCTCTTGATTCAACTATTGCCCACTCTTTTCTTTTTCTTTCCCAACTACCCCCTCCAGTCCGCTCTGGATAGCCTGGGTAGTTGCCTTGATTGCAGAATAGCTCATGATTGGATTTAAGCCCTCCTCCACCATACTTCCCATTTTTACTACTCGTTGAAAAGATTTTCCTACTGCTGACACAGTGACCATAGTAGGTTGGGCTCCAAAGCCTGCAGGAAGTAATCAACCACTCGCTTTCCCCCATTAGAGGATCGATCTTGCGCCTGCTTCTCCACCGGAAACCATACTCCTCCTGAATCTTTCCCCGGCTTTTCTAATTTTGGTCAGTGACAGACGGTCGTGACAATTTCCGAGATTATATTGAAAGTGGCCTGCAAACGCTTGGGCCAATCATCCCACGTGTACCATCGGGCAATGATCCTATCGCGTGTACCATTCCAAGGCGCACCACTCGAGACTTTGACTAAGTACGCCATCAATAATTCATCCTTCCCACAGCTCTCTCATTTTGCTGCAGAATCCTTAGATGTGCCACCGGGATCACATGTTCCATCATATTAAGTCAAACTTGGGTAGCTTGAATCCTGCTGGCAACACTGGACATGAGAACAAGCACAAACCCTTGTAGGCCACCTGACTTGCCACCCAATCCTTTTGCATGTTTGAGGATTGCTCCAGGCTTTTTACTTTTCGAAACATCTCTTTCTGTTACCGGATTCTTAAAGCGGCTTGTCATTTTCCACCGGAAGCTCAAAGTGAGGGGTGTAGGAATATGGCTCAGGAGCCTTTAAAGGTAGGCTCAGGAGGGTAGTAACTAGCTGTCGTGAGTTTGAAATAATGCTCACATAGAAGATCTTTGCAATGTGGGCACGGTGGAGGCGCCACAAAGACAGGGGTAAATTGTGGAGGAGGGTTTTGTTTGGGTAGTGGATGCTTGGGGAGAAGGAGGTGGTTGCCATAACTGCTGTTGGTAGAAAGGGAAAGCTGGAGATGAATTCACGGAGGAGGCTCCTGCGGACTGAGCCAAGGAGGGATATATGCTGGATTGGCGGGATAAACGGCGCCGGCTGACCCTTAGCAGGCCTGATGCATCTCGGCCATCTGCTACTCAACTTATATTTCTTCCCTATTGCTTTGACATCCACCATGTCTATCTCTTTTAACGGGTCTATGATACTGGTATCTGATTCTTGGCTTGTCAAGTTCAGTTTTGTTTTTTCGACCGGAACGTGTTGAGGATGGGTTGCCAGATGCCAACCACTAAACGCTGCCTGGACTCATCATCAACGGCTTTGTTAGCAGTTAGAGCGTTAACAGATAGATAACCGCACATTTGGGGAATGAATGAACTAAGCAAGTTAACATTTTCTATTATGACTTTGCTTGGTTGCATGCGTCGGCTTTCATTTTTCTTTTATTTGCATGCCTTTCTTCATTCTTCCCTGTGTTTTCACTGTTTGTTTCTTGCTTTCCCTCTTTTCTTTTGCTTTTCTCTCTTATTTTTCTCTCTTTTCTTTTTTTTCTTTTGCCTTGGTTTTTCTTGTTCTATTCGCTCTTTCTCAAAATTGTTTTTTCGCTTTTTCTTTCCTTTGCTCCCTTTTATTTTCTCTTGTTTGCTTTGTTTGGGTTTCTTATTTTCTTTTTTGTTTCTCTTTTCCTCTTTTGTTTTCTTCCTTTCTTGTTTTTCACCTCTTTCTTTCATTCTTTCTTGTTTTTTCTTCCTTTCTTATCATTTTACGGTCGAATCCTATGGAGATTGCTACGTATCACACCCCGCGTGATCAGACCGAAGCGTAGTTCTTGCAAATTGAATGGGAAACTAATGAACAATTTTGGGGAATTTTTCTCAATTTTTCATTAATAACAACTGCGCTTACAAAGCTACCAGACTATTTGTTTTTTCTTTTCTCAAAAGGGGAGTTACAAAAACAGACTCAAAAACAAAAATACAGACTCGATAACTAGTAAACATCAAAGCTTCAACCCTGGGGCCCGCGAGGCATCACTCGGCATGCACGGGCCTGCGCAAGACTGAGAAAGTTTTCAATGTCAACTGTAGGCTATTAATGATTATATTTTGACTTAAAAAGAAAATGGCTATTTTTTTCAAAAATATTTATTTTGAGAAACAAAGACTCGATTTTGCAAATACGTCTTTCAGCACCTCCGAAAGGGAGATTCTAAGGCTGTGCCCGCAAACCGTTTTAATAATGACTCAGGGTGGCTGTTCTTTGCAAAACAGCGCCTTCTTGGCGCGCTTTTGGGGAATTGGCTTATTTTTGACAAGAATGGCGTCACCCGACTTATTCATGAACGAAATTAAAAATTTTGTCATTTTTTGGCTATTTTGGCAAAGGGGAGAGTTGGACCCGATGAGGGTTGCCTACGTATCTCACATCCGGTGAGAAATCAAACCTGCGTAGTTCGGGCAGACGTGCCAAAATCAAAAAGTATATTTTTGAACAACAATTCCTTTCTATTTTTCACATACTTTTCTCTTTTTTTTTTTGGCATTTTTCAAAAAATCCGGCAGCATTTCGTACTATTTTGGGCATTGGTTTTTTCAAAACAAACGGTCACCCTCACTTAGTCCTAACACTGCTATTTTTCGCAGTTTTCACTCATTATATACAAGCCGGTCACATGCAAAGCCGAGCAATAAATGCGCAAGCAACACGTAAGATGCATCAGGATGGTCTTTTCATTATTCAGGTTACTTGTCCTAGACGGCCCAACCCTGTGTTGAGTCCCCTACGGCAAATGCACATGATGCAAATAAGTGTTCCTACTAGGGACCGGCATGAAGTCAAGTTATTCTAGTTCAAAACCTAGGTAAATGTCCTAGACTGCGTACCCGAGCGGACAACTCGAGTCGAGAGGGGGCTACATACCGGGGACCCGCAAGGTCGTCCGGCTTAGTAATTTGTCCGAGCCTCTTTCTTATTTCAGGTTATGACACTAAACAGAATAGGGAGTCTCAACCAGTAAGAACATCCGGAGGTGAGAAGAGAAGGGTTTCGGCACAGTTTATACTACAATTCAGATAATATCAAAGCGGCAAAAAGCAACATTTTTGCACACTTAGCATGAAACAGCAGGAAATCAGAATAAGCCAAACATAACAATTATTCAAGATCGAATTCTTAAACCCTGAACCGAAGTTCTGGGTTTGGTTCCCCCAGCAGAGTCGCCAGAGCTGTCACACCTCCTTTTTCACTACACCGCCAAGGGTGTAAAAGGAGTTTTTTTCCAGTTAAAGACAATCAGAACGGGATTTATTATTAAGATTCACAGTCACCACTTGGGAGATCAATGGTGTCCCAAGTCACGTAGAAATCCGAACCGAGGAAATTATGACTCATTAACAGTCCGTGAACCAGAAATCCGAGTAAGGAAATTCTGTAACCCGGGAGAAGGTGTTAGGCGTTCCGGGTTCCGTGGTTCTAGCAGGTCGCTCAACTGTTTATATTTGGATTTATCTGATTTCAAAAACATGTTTTAGCTTATGTGTTTTTTTAACCATAAACCTCTTTTATTATTATTTTAACGAGAATTGCAACGTCGTGAAATGTGTCTCGAACCCGTCACATAAATGCAACCGTGGTTGTTGACACATTTCGACTTCGTTGAGATTTGGATTTGGGTCACATAAATGTGCACCCGAGTTTAGGAAGGTAATGTTATTAAAATATCGTGCCTAAAGTAGCTAGCGTGTTATTATCTTTGGGGGAAGGCCGTGAAATTCGCTAAACGGCCGTCCGAAGTCTAAGGTATTTTAACATGAGCATTTAATGAGCCCCGCAATTTATATATTTTGTCGGCGAGGCTTCATCTAATATTATTTAAAGGCCAGTCCTAAGTAAACTATGATATTTTAATTGTTATTTTTGTCTCTAAAAGGCTAAATAGTTAAATAAAATAAAAGTCGGGCCTTGATTCAAGTCCGGATTTCAACAAAGGGAAAACCTCTTAATTTGGATCCGCTACTTAACTCGAAAGCCAAAATTTGTTACAAAATCAATCTCATTAACTAGGGGTTGAATGCAAACCTTCAGCAATTTCTTTTGGGCTTCAAGCATAGCCCAGGAAGAAAGACTGCACAGTCAGTTCAAGTTGGACCTTGCACGGATGAATCCGGGCCGCAAACCTAGCAATTTGCTTTAGCGTTTGCAACTGGGTGAATTATTTCGAACTTATTTAAATCAATGCATGCCAATCTTAAATTCACACCAATCAGATTTGTTTTTAATTCTAATGCTCAGCTTCCTTTGTCTATTTATCCAGTAGCTAAACTTCATTTATCACTAAAAGGCTAAAACTGGGAAAACATTGCCTGAAATTAGCGAACCAATCGTGAATTCAAATGTCCATGTATCTAATTGAACAGTTCAATTATATAGTTCGACATCACTTTCAAATTTAACTATGTAACTATATAAAATTTCTGGCAGTGTGCTAGTTTCAATTACACGTAAACATACTAACACCCAACTCCAAAGCACGATAACTCACTCAACATTTGAATCAATAAGCAACATTTGAGTTAATAGAATCAACTTGAGTTGAAGAGGGAAGACCTGAGAATAAGCCTGCCTAAACTAATCTACTGGATAAACTAAACAAAATATATTAACTCGCAGTCCATTGTTTATATCAAGTACAAATCATAATTGGACAAATGCATTCAGTTAACATATATCTAAATATCTATTAACACGATCGTGAAGCATCGAATAATGAACATAGATCTCTGTTTCAACAAGCTACACCAAGGTAGTTTTCAGATTGTGTACCCTGGAGTATGAAATAACAAGAGAAGAGAGAGAGAGGTTCAGCAATAGCACGTAACAGTAGCAATTTGGAGTGCAAATAGCAACAAACACAACCAATTTCAGCCCAGAAATGACTAATGGTCCAGAACTATTTTAACAACGAGACTAATATAGCAACCCACAAACAGCACCAAAATGACCAGAAAATGACCAAGCAGTGAACACAATCAGCAATAACCAATAGTCAACTTCAAACTAATCAGATTCCCATGCTCAACTGACTCGAACTATCTTTAAATCTCCTTATTGAAACAGAAACAGTAGAATTCAAATTGCTTTTCGATCCAAAGTAAGCTAGAATGTTGATTTAGAGGCTGAAATTTCGAAAATGACCTTAAAGGGAAGCAATGAAACAGTATTTTTTTTGATTTTTTTCTCATATTTTTCTTTGTTTTTTTGATTTTTAGTAGGAATCTGAGATCTAAAAGAGGAGTTTTGACCTATAAGAGTTTGAATTTGAACTTCTTTAGATTTGAAATTCAAACTTTGAAACTCAGATTTGCAGATGGATTATTGGGGGAATTTTTGGGGCTCCAAACTTGTAACCAAGGCATGAGAAGTGGTCATTTTATAGGCAAAGAGGGGCATCCCTCAAAATTTTTGTTTCCTTTTGGTCCCTTTTTATTTTCAGTTTTTATTCATTCAGGGCCTTTATTTCTAACTTGTGCCTCAAGTATCTATCCTAAGTTTTACTAAAATCTGAACTAAGCCCTATTAAAGAAAAGATCTAGGAAATTCTAACTAAATCTATACATTCTTGTCCTTACAGTTATCAAATGCCCTTGAGCTCATTTGAAATTATAAATCAGTCTAACCACCAACTCCTTTTTCCTGATTACAACTGTCCTAACTTATCTAATTATAACAGCTAAATGAACTAGGGCACTAAATTAGAGTAGTATTAAAAGCAATCACCTGATTAACCTACTAAACTAGACTAAACTATTAAAACTATTAACTATGAGATACTAGAACAGATTAAAACTAACCAAGGCTAACCAAAATCGATTAAGACTTTCTGAACAGAATTAATCAAACTAAGAATAAATCAACAACAAGCAATCAGAAACTAACACATCATCAGAAACAACAAAAATCAGACAGGAATGGCAGAAAGTAAAAATGAAAAGAACTGACAAATAAAAATTGAAAATTAACCTAAGAATTAATCAGTTCGAATATAGAAGTGAACAATATCAAGACTAGGCCCTAAACATTTGAACAAAACTAATGACGAAATTAAAATTTATACTATCAATTAATCATGGAGGCACCTATAACGAACCTAATACACAGAAGCACGAGAAGACGAGAAAAAAGAAACAGAAATTAAAATTGAGCAAAACTCACTATGACTCGAATTCGTATGCCCTGTCAAATTTTGGCATATCGAGTAATTCCGGTGACATTTGAAATCGGCTGGCAACCTGATTCTGTATGAGGGAGGCGAGGTGACGATGTTGGTATTAATTTGAGGAGTTTTGAAGAAGTGTTAAAGGTGTTTCGCCGGAAGAGTTGAAAATGCAAATATTCGAACGTTCTGGTTTGATTCGAGGGTACGGGGTTTGGGGGTTTCGATAGGGGAGGTTATGGCGATTCTACGGTGTAATTTTGGTACAATTTGGGTCACTTTGAGTCTTGGCCGGAATATTTCGATTTCAAGATTTGAACCATTTGGCTAGGTTCGAGGAAAACTAACCAGGATTTGAAGAGAGGGGAGGAGAGGAATCGGCAGGGTGTATTTTTGGGGTGGTTCCTGGAGATAGCGCGCGGCGGTGACGATTTTCTGGCAGCGGAGCCGGTGGGGTAAAGATGATGTACGAGCGAAGTGGTAACGGTCTCGTAGGGTTGCTGAGGAATTTTCCAAGAAATTTGTTTATAATTAAGCGAGAACGAACCCTGGCCGTGACTTAAATGGATGGATGGCCAGATAGGTCACTATAAAAAATGACCGTTTGGCGTCTCTTGGACGGACGGGTCGGGGATATTGGCTTGAGCGGGGTGCGGTTTTGGTTTGGGCAAGACGTTAAAGTGGCCAATTCCGTGGGTCTCTATTATAGGCAAACCTTTCTTTATTTTGTTTTCTTTTTATTTCTTTTTGTTTTTGTTTTCATTTATTTATTTTATGAATTGCTAATTAAAACTCAAAAAAAACCAAATTTGACACTTAAACAATTATATTTCCTAATTTCAATTACACTACCCTCCTAATTAAATACAAATTAATGACCAAATTAGAACTAAAAATGTGAAAAGACCATTTTTTTGTTATTTTCTTTATTTTTAAGCAATTCTGAATACATACTTATCCTAAAATATGAAACTAAAATCTTAAACAAATGCCGACGTGGTATTTTTTGTATATTTTCATATGAATTAAGATGCCACAAATATAAAATGCAGAAATTAAGAACATAAAATGTCACAAAATCCACAATGCAAAATAATGGAGAAATCATTTTTTGTTTTGATTTTTGGGAATAATCTACAGGGAAAAATCACGTGCCTCACACCTGCCCTCGTCAGTTGATTGCAATACCTCTTGAGGTGGGGCTATGGGGTCCCTGTGCCTGTCTACTTTTCGAACTTGGGGGTCTTAAAACCAATGGGCACAGTGGAACAATGGTGAAACATCACACACCAATCAGCGTAGGATACACTTTTCTGGCCACTTAAACTTGTATATCTTGAGGCTATGTTCATTCTCACTCATTCCCGATTGATTTCCTGCTCAAGGTTCTTTGCGTTTTCTCTTGTCCCGCTGGTAAACTCATACGGGGTTGTTGAGGGTAAGAATTGGTAAGTGAAATGGGCAGTGTCTGGTGGTAAGGGATTGGTACTTGAAAGTAAAAGATGAATGGAGATCAAAGCTTGGCCTGGGCATGTGTTTGTTGCCGGTAGCTGAGGTTGGATGGTGCGGTGAATATGTTGGAGGGCCATTCCGAAACTCAATGCCTGGGGGAGAACTCAGAGGCGTTCCGGTAAAGTGGGCCTGATGATGGTAGGAATATCCGAGTGGGAGTGTTCGGGAATTTATTAGGTGTTGGAGTTCCACTTGCCATAGGGAAGTAGTTCGGTCGGAAGCCAGGGTTGCACTCGCTGGCTCTCTAACATTTGGACAGGCGTCCATATTTCCAACATGCGGAGCGCAATACTTATTTCCTAGCATCCCGCTGACTCTGATGTTGGGATGGGCCGATATCGGGCCTGATCCTTTGGGATGGGAATTATTCGTAGATGACTCTTAGATGACATTTCGACACCTTCCCTTGGATCTTGTAAAGTATAGGGTGCGAAGCAGGTTACCACAAAACAATCACCTTAAATAAACCTTACTCAACCAGTAAAACACCAACAAACCGTTAGTTTGATAACATATTAACACACACGGAATCGCACATTGGGGGGGGGTGAATGCACCTATACAGTTAAATGTGTTTCTAAATGTTTTGGGCAAACGGGTTTGCGTGTCTCATCCCGGCTTTTGTTATTTCCCCGATCTTTCTTTTCTTTCGGGCGCTTTTCACCTTTTGCTCTCCTTTTGCACTTTCATGTGTTTTCTCTTTTTCTTGTTTTTCTCTCGTTTTTCTTGTTTTCTCTCATCTCTCTTTTTTTTGTTTTTGGTTGTTTGCCCTCTTCTTTTATCCGAATATTTAAAACCATGAATCGGATCCGATTGAGATTTGTCTACGTATCACGAGCCACGTTGAATCAGATCAATCACGTAGTTTAAGAATAAATGCGAAATAAAAGAAAAGAAATCAAATTTTTGGTTTTTTCCAAAATTTCATTAAAAAAAACTTCCAATGTTTTTTTCTGTTACAAAAGACTCCATCATACTTTCTAGAATTGAAAAACTAAAAACAGACTCGAAAACAGATCAGAACTAGAAACTGAAATACAGACTCGATAAAAATCAAGGTACATAAGTGCTTCCAAAGCTGATCCAGGGGCCTGCGGGACATCAGTCGAGATCTCCTCGCCATGGCCTATGTGCTAAGATCTCCTTGAGACTGATCCAGGTCATTCATTATTTGGGCGAAAAAGGTCATCACGTGCGGAGAGAAAACGTAGTTTTTAGTCATGTCTTTCACATTCATGGCATTTTTATGAAGATGTAGTCAGCAATTGCTCTAAACCCTCTCGGCCTGATGAATGCCTTTCTCATTTGAGCAAACGTCGATTTGTTGAGACCTTAGCCTTTCTAGTACCTTGGGTTGTCATGAATGGCTTTGACCTTGCAGTTGTTGCAATATCTTTTCTCTAGCTGAGACATGTAATGTAAAAATGTTCCCTGTCTGCTTTTAAAGCTCTTTGTTTGTTTGGTCATTCATTCTCGAGGGTAGTTTAGACTTTTTTCTTTCAAGTTTGTGACGCTCTCCATCATATTTTCCCTTTTCAATTGCCGGACAAACTCTGGCCGTCCCTCTTGTAGTTTTGCAACTGTGCCTGGGCCCTTGCCAAACTACCATCGGATTTTCTCCAAATCACTCCTCGTAATTAGATATTTTCTTCCTAAGACCGTTTAGTGAGTCTCTTATCTGCTTTGGGCTTTTCCCTTTCTACCTTTGGTTTGCGGCTGCTAATTTACTCTTTTCTGAATTTAGGCTTGGAGGGTTCATTCTCTTGGTTAACTTTTTCTTTCTTTTCACCCTCAATCCGCCAGGCGGCTTGCACATCACTTCAAACTTGAAATCTCTGATTTGCCTTTCCCAACACTGCTTATGGTGGCCACAGTAGTCATTTTCTTTTGTCAGCCCTCTCAGTGTTCTTTGTGAGGCTTAATAAAATTCTTGAAGGTGGGTCTTTGTTAGCCTGGCCTCTTACCGAAATCAACTTTCTGCTTTGTACCAAACGAGGTAACCGGATGAAACTTCACCTTTGGATAGATCACGTACTCGGGTATTCGCCGTCATATATTGGCACTCACTCCAGATCTGGCGAACACTGCTGTCATGAATTTGGCCATCCAGAAACGGATCTCGATCTACATGGATTCTAAGGTCTCCTTCATCTTGGGGACTATTTGACACCTTCTAGTTGCCTCAAACCCGGTACGGGGCATAAGGCTGATTTACTTCTTGAGACCATCAGGAGGAAGTGAACGACCGGTGGCTGGCATGTTATATGAATTTCATCAACAAGAAGCCACCAACATCCATTTCTTACTGATTGTTTGAAGTGAAAGCGGAGAAAGATATCCATTCTGCGACCCCTTCTGGCATTTGAAACCAGTCGACCCTTTGTATTTAACTCCTCTATACAAGCTTTTGTCCTTATCGACCCATAGTTCATGTACTGAGGGACGATGACATAGATCGTTATCATCCATGATTTGTAGAACAAATTGCCACCCTTCAAAAAAGTCAACTCCGGCTTTGCAGGCGGTGAGAGCTCGGAATATTTCCAGACACTATCATGGGTGCGAGGATGCTTTATGGCATTGGTAACAAAGGTTGACGACCCCGGCTACCGTATATCAATATTCCCTTCCTTTTTGGGAAATCCTAGAAGACCCAAAAAATACCCCATGAAAGCGAAGCATCTATGCTTCTTCCAATTTTAGTCGATTCCTTTACCTGCAGATTTTGTTTTTCTGGTTTGTTCAAACCCCAAATGTGGTCTGTATCGCTGGTATATTGAACTGTGGAGTAGAAACAAAATCGGCCAATCTGCTATGGCACCACCCTACTTATAATCTTTAGTACAATCCAGAACTTGTGAGGGGTGACTACCTTGGGGCGAGACCAAGTATTTATATCTTAGAGGCTTCGTACTCCCATAATAACCG
>NW_017671349.1:284683-293315 GCF_001879085.1 Nicotiana attenuata | reverse complement strand
GCATGCTCTCTGTCACTGTCATTGATCATAATTACCCCTTCTTGAATCATTCTTTCTATTTCCCATTTGAAAGAACGACAATCTTCAATGCTATGCTCTTGGACATTAGAGTGGTACATGCATCGTACAGTAGGATCAAAGCCTTTTGCATGTGGGTCTGGAGTATAGCCGAGGAGCGGCTCAATCAAACCAGAATGCCTTAACTTTTCAAACAAGCTCGTGTAGGACTCTCCAATTGGTGTGAAACTATTTCCTCTCCTCTGTTCTCTTCCCTGCCCCTGCTTTTGAGGGTTATTAGGTGCTCGAAAATGTTGTGAAGGCAAGGAGGCATTATGCGGCGCTGGTGCTCGCCATAGCGAGTGACCTGATGGTTGGACATATGACCGGACCTGAGGTGGATTATGTGGAGCTCGGGGATAGGTTTGGGGTTGAGGTCGAGGTTGATTGTAATATGGTGATGGACCTCTGGACCAAGCTCTTGATTCGACTACTGCCACATCTTCTTTCTTTTTCTTTTCCACTACCCCTCCAGTGTCACTCTGGATAGCCTGGGTAGTTGCCTTGATTGCAGAATAGCTCATGATTTTGTTGGACTTAAGCCCCTCCTTCACCATACTTCCCATTTTTACTACCTCGTTGAAGGATTTTCCTACTGCTGACACCAAGTGACCATAGTAGGTGGGCTCCAAAGCCTGCAGGAGGTAATCAACCATCTCGCTTTCCCTCATTAGAGGATCGACTCTTGCCGCCTGCTCTCTCCACCGGAAACCATACTCTCTGAATCTTTCCCCGGGCTTCTTCTCAATTTTGGTCAGTGACAGACGGTCCGTGACAATTTCGAGATTATATTGAAAGTGGCCTGCAAACGCTTGGGCCAAATCATCCCACGTGTACCATCGGGCATGATCCTGTCGCGTGTACCATTCCAAGGCCGCACCACTGAGACTTTGACTAAAGTACGCCATCAATAATTCATCCCTTCCCCCAGCTCCTCTCATTTTGCTGCAGAATCCCCTTAGATGTGCCACCGGATCACCATGTCCATCATATAAGTCAAACTTGGGTAGCTTGAATCCTGCTGGCAACTGGACATCGAGAAACAAGCACAAACCCTTGTAGGCCACACTGACTTGGCCACCCAATCCTTGCATGTTCCTGAAGGATTGCTCCAGGCTTTTTACTTTTCGAAACATCTCTTTCTGTTCCGGATTCTTAAGCGGCTTGTCAGTTTCCACCGGAAGCTCAAAGTGAGGGGTGTAGGAATATGGCTCAGGAGCTTTAAAGGTAGGCTCAGGAGGGTAGTACTAGCTGTCGTGAGTTTGAAATAATGGCTCACTAGAAGATCTTTGCAATGTGGCAGGTGGAGGCGCCACAAAGACAGGGGTAATTGTGGAGGAGGGTTTTGTTTGGGTAGTGGAGCTTGGGGAGGATAGGAGGTGGTGCCATAACTCTGTTGGTAGAAAGGGAAAGCTGGAGATGAATTCACGGTAGGAGGCTCCTGGGACTGAGCCAAAGGAGGGATATATGCTGGATTGGCGGGATAAACTGGCGCCGGCTGACCCTTAGCCCAGGCCTGATGCATCTCGGCCATCTGCTACCTCAACTTATACATTTCTTCCCTCATTGCTTTGACATCCACCATGTCTATCTCTTTTGACGGGTCTATGATACTGGTATCTGATTCTTGGCTTGTCAAGTTCAGTTTGTTTTTTGACCGGGTGTTGAAGGAATGGGTTGCCAGGATGCCAACCAACTAAACCACCTGCCTGGACTCATCATCAACGGCTTTGTTAGCAGTTAGAGCGTTAACAGATAGATAACCGCACATTTGGGGAATGAATGAACCTAAGCAGTTAACCATTTCTATTATGACTTTGCTTGGTTGCATGCGTCGGCTTTCATTTTTCTTTATTTGCCATGCCTTTCCTCTCATTCTTCCCTCGTGTTTTCCACTGTTTGTTTCTTGCCTTTCCCTCTTTTCTTTTGCTTTTCTCTCTTATTTTTCTCTCTTTTCTTTTTTTTTCTTTTGCCTTGGTTTTTCCTTGTTCCTATTCGCTCCTTTCCTCAAAATTGTTTTTCCGCTCTTTTCTTTCCTTTGCTCCCTTTTTATTTTCTCTTGTTTGCTTTTGTTTGGTTTCTTATTTTCTTTTTGTTTTTCTTTTTCCCTCTTTTGTTTTTTTTTCCTTTTCTTGTTTTTCACCTCTTTCCTTTCATTCTTTTCTTGTTTTTCCTTTTCTTTCATTTTACGGTCGAATCCTATGGAGATTGCCTACGTATCACCACCCCGCGTGAATCAGACCGAGCGTAGTTCTTGCAAATTGAATGCGAAACTAATGAAACAATTTTGGGGAATTTTTCTCAATTTTTCATTAATAACAACTGCGATTACAAAGCTACCAGACTATTTGTTTTTCTTTTTCTCAAAAAGGGGAGTTACAAAAACAGACTCAAAAACAAAAATACAGACTCGATTAACTAGTAATACATCAAAGCTTCAAACCCTGGGGCCCGCGAGGCATCACTCGGCATCGCCACGGGCCTGCGCAAGACTGAGAAAGTTTCAATGTCAACTGTAGGCTATTAATGACTTATTTTGACTTAAAAAGAAAAGTGGCTATTTTTTCAAAAATATTTATTTTGAGAAAACAAAGACTCGATTTTGCAAATACGTCCTTTCAGCACCTCCGAAAGGGAGATTCTAAGGCTGTGCCCGCAAACCGTTTTAATATGACTCAGGGTGGCTGTTCTTGCAAAAACAGCCTTCTGGCGCGCTTTTGGGGACATTTGGCTTATTTTTGACAAGAATGGCGTCACCCGACTTATTCATGACGAAATTAAAAATTTTGGCATTTTTTGGCTATTTTGGCAAAGGGGAGGTTGGACCCGATGAGGGTTGCCTACGTATCTCACATCCGGTGAGAATCAAACCTGCGTAGTTCGGGCAGACGTGCCAAAATCAAAAGTATATTTTTGAACAACAATTTCCTTTCTATTTTTCACATACTTTTCTCTTTTTTTTTTTGGCATTTTCAAAAAATCCGGCAGCATTTCGGTACTATTTGGGCATTGGTTTTTTCAAAACAAACGGTCACCCTCACTTAGTCCTAACACTGCTATTTTTCGCAGTTTTCACTCATTATATACAAGCCGGTCAACATGCAAAGCCGAGCAAATAAATGCGCAAGCAACACGTAAGATGCATCAGGATGGTCTTTTCATTTCAGGTTACTTGTCCTAGACGGACCCAACCCCTGTGTTGAGTCCCCTACGGCAAATGCACATGATGCAAATAAGTGTTCCTACTAGGGATCCGGCATGAAGTCAAGTTATTCTAGGTTCAAAACCTAGGTATATGTCCTAGACTGCGTACCCGAGCGGACAACTCGAGTCGAAGAGGGGGCTACATACCGGGGACCCGCAAGGTCGTCCGGCTTAGTAACTTGTCCGAGCCTCTTTCTTATTTCAGGTTATGACACTAACAGAATAGGGAGTCTCAACCAGTAAGAACATCCCCGGAGGTGAGAAGAGAAGGGTTTCGGCACAGTTTATATACAATTCAGATAATATCAAAGCGGCAAAAAGCAACATTTTGCACACTTAGCATGAAACAAGCAGGAAAATCAGATAAAGCCAAACATAACAATTATTCTAAGCTCGAATTCTTAAACCCTGAACCGAAGTTCTGGGTTTGTTCCCCAGCAGAGTCGCCAGAGCTGTCACACCTCCTTTTTCACTACACCCGCAAGGGTGTAAAGGAGTTTTTCCAGTTAAAGGACAATCAGAACGGGATTTATTATTAAGATTCACAGTCACCACTTGGGAGATCAATGGTGTCCCAAGTCACCGGTAGAATCCCGAACCGAGGAAATTATGACTCCATTAACAGTCCGTGAACCAGAAATCCGAGTAAGGAATTCTGTTAACCCGGGAGAAGGTGTTAGGCGTTCCCGGGTTCCGTGGTTCTAGCACGGTCGCTCAACTGTTATATTTGGATTTATCTGATTTCAAAACATGTTTTAGCTTATGTGTTTTTTAACCATAAACCTCTTTTATTATTATTTTAACGAGAATTGCAACGTCGTGAAAATGTGTCTCGAACCACGTCACATAAATGCACCCGTGGTTGTTGACACATTTCGACTTCGTTGAGATTTGGATTTGGGTCACATAAATGTGCACCCGAGTTTAGGAAGGTAATGTTATTAAAATACGTGCCTAAAGTAGCTAGCGTGTTATTATCTTTGGGGAAGGCCGTGAAATTCGCTAAACGGCCCGTCCCGAAGTCTAGGTATTTTAACATGAGCATTTAATGAGGGCCCCGCAATTTATATATTTTGTTCGGCGAGGCTCATCTAATATTTATTTAAAGGCCAGTCCTAAAGTAAACTATGATATTTTATTGTTATTTTTGTCTCTAAAAGGCCTAAATAGTTAATAAAATAAAAGTCGGGCCTTGAGTTCAAGTCCGGATTCAAACAAAAGGGAAAACCTCTTAATTTGGATCCGCTACTTAACTCGAAAGCCCAAATTTGTTACAAAATCAATCTCATTAACCTAGGGGTGAATGCAAACCTTCAGCAATTTCTTTTGGGCTTCAAGCATAGCCCAGGAAGAAAGACTGCACAGTCAGTTTCAAGTTGGACCTTGCACGGATGAATCCGGGCCCAAACCTAGCAATTTGGCTTTAGCGATTTGCAACTGGGTGAATTATTTCGAACTTATTTAAATCAATGCATGCCAATCTTAAATTCACACCAATCAGATTTGATTTTAATTCTAATGCTCAGCTTCCTTTGTCTATTTATCCAGTAGCTAAACTTCATTTATCACTAAAAGGGCTAAAACTGGGAAAACATTGCCTGAAATTAGCGAACCAATCGTGAATTCAAATGTCCCATGTATCTATTGAACAGTTCAATTATATAGTTCGACCATCACTTTCAAATCTTAACTAATGTAACTATATAAAATTTCTGGCAGTGTGCTAGTTTCAATTACACGTAAACATACTAACAGCCCAACTCCAAAGCACGATAACTCAACTCAACATTTGAATCAATAAGCAACATTTGAGTTAATAGAATTCAACTTGAGTTGAAGAGGGAAGACCTGAGAATAAGCCTGCCTAAACTAATCTACTGGATCAAACTAAACAAAATATATTAACTCGCAGTCCATTGTTTATATCAGTACAAATCATATTGGACAAATGCATATCAGTTAACATATATCTAAATATCTATTAACACACATCGTGAAGCATCGAATATGAACATAAGATCTCTGTTTCAACAGCTACACCAAGGTAGTTTTCAGATGTGTACCTGGAGTATGAAATAACAAGGAGAAGAGAGAGAGGTCAGCAATAGCAAACGTAACAGTAGCAATTTGGAGTGCAAATAGCAACAAACACAACCAATTTCAGCCCAGAAATGACTCAATGGTCCAGAACTATTTTAAATCAAACGAGACTAATATAGCAACCCACAAACAGCACCAAAATGACCAGAAAATGACCCAGCAGTGAACACAATCAGCAAATAACCAATAGTCAACTTCAAACTAATCAGATCCCATGCTCAACTGACTCGAACTATCTTTAAATCTCCTTATTGAACAGAAACAGTAGAATTCAAATTGCTTTTCGATCCAAAGTAAGCTAGAATGTTGATTTAGAGGCTGAAATTCGAAAATGACCTAAAGGGGAAGCAATGAAACAGTATTTTTTGATTTTTTCTCATATTTTCTTTGTTTTTTTGGATTTTTAGTAGGAATCTGAGATCTAAAGAGGAGTTTTGACCTATAAGAGTTTAGAATTTGAACTTCTTTGATTTGAAATTCAAACTTTGAAACTCAGATTTGCAGAATGGATTATTGGGGGGAATTTTTGGGGCTCCCAAACTTGTAAAACAAGGCATGAGAGTGTCATTTTATAGGCAAAAGAGGGGCATCCCTCAAAATTTTTGTTTCCTTTTGGTCCCTCTTTATTTTCAGTTTTTATTCATTCAGGCCTTTATTTTCTAACTTGTGCCTCAAGTTACTATCCTAAGTTTACTAAAATCTGAACTAAGCCCTATTCAAGAAAGATCTAGGAAATTCTAACTAAATCTACAACATTCTTGTCCCTTACTAGTTATCCAAAATGCCCTTGAGCTCATTTGAAATTACTAAATCAGTCTAACCCACCCCAACTCCTTTCTTCCCTGATTACAACTGTCCTAACTTATCTAATTATAACAGCTAAATGAACTAGGCACTAAATTAGAGTAGTATTAAAAGCAATCACCTGATTAACCTAACTAAACTAGACTAAACTACTTAAAACTAATTAACTATGAGGAATACTAAGAACAGATTAAAACTAACCAAAGGCTCAACCAAAATCGATTAAGAACTTCTGAACAAGAATTAATCAAACTAAGAATAAATCAACAACAAGCAATCAGAAACTAACACATCATCAGAACACAACAAAAAATCAGACAGGAATGGCAGAAAGTAAAAATGAAAAGAACTGACAAAAATAAAAAAATTGAAAATTAACCTAAGAATTAATCAGTTCGAATAAGAATGAACAATCAAGACTAGGCCCTAAACATTTGAACAAAACTAATGACGAAATTAAAATTTATACTATCAATTAATCATGGAGCACCTATACGAACCTAATACACAGAAGCACGAGAAGACGAGAAAAAGAAACAGAAATTAAAATTGAGCAAAACTCACTATGACTCGAAGTTCTGATGCCTGTCAATTTTGGCATTCGAGTAATTCCGGTGACATTTGAACATCGCTGGCACCTGATTCTGTATGAGGGAGGCGAGGTGACGATGTGGTATTAATTTGGAGGAGTTTGAAGAAGTTAGGGTTTCGCCGGAAGAGTTCAAATCAATATTCGAACGGTTCTGGTTGGATTCGAGGGACGGGGTTTGGGGGTTTCGATAGGGGAGGTTATGGCGATTCTACGGTGTAATTTTGGTACAATTTGGGTCACTTTGAGTCTTGGCCGGAATATTTCGATTCAAGATTTGAACCATTTGGCTATGGTTCGAGGAAAACTAACCATGGATTTGAAGAGAGGGGAAGGAGAGGAATCGGAGGTGTATTTTTGGGGTGGTCTGGAGATTGGGGTCCGTCCGGTCGGTCGTACGATTTTCAGGTCGGTCGGTAGCCGGTGGGGTGAAGATATGTACGAGGAAGATGGTAACGTCTCTAGGGTTGCTGAGAATTTCAGACATTTTTATTAATTAAGCGAGAACGAACCCTGGCCGTTGGATTAAATGGATGGATGGCCAGGATTAGGTCACTATAAAAAACAACGCTGTTTGGGCGTCTCTTGGACCGGACTGGGTCGGGGATTTGGGTTGGACGGGGTGTGTTTGGTTTGGGCCAGACGTTAAAGGTGGCCCAATTCGTGGGTCTCTATTAAGGCAGCCTTTTTTATTTGTTTTCTTTTATTTCTTTTTGTTTTGTTTTCATTTATTTATTTTATGAAATGCTAAATTAAAACTCAAAAACCAAATTGACACTAAACAATTATATTTACTAATTTCCAATTACACTAACTCCTAATTAAACACAAATTAAGACAAATTAGAACTAAAAATGCGAAAAGACCATTTTTTGTTATTTTCTTTATTTTTAAGCAATTCTAACTACTACTTAATCCTAAAATGTGAACTAAAATCTTAAACAAATGCCACGTGTATTTTTGTATATTTTTTATATGAATTAAGATGCACAAATAAAAATGCAAACAGTTAACATAAAATGTCACAAAAATCCACAAAATTGCAAAATAATGGAAGAAATCATTTTGTTTGAATTTTTGGGAATAATCCATATAGGGCAAAAATCACGTGCTCACAGCTGCCCCTCTTTACCAGGAAACACGTAGAGTTTTCGTGCAAAGATAAGTGAGCGGAAACGAGTGATTTTTGCCCGTTTGAATATTCCGTGTGAAGCATTTTTGAATGAGTTGACCGCACCCTGCTTCGGAGGTTGCCTACATATCCTTGGCTAAAAAGGAATCAGGTTAGTGTAGTTCGGGAATGTCTGGTAGCTGGGGCTACCATAAAGCTGTGATTTCACTGCTATTGTTGCTGCTACTGCTTGTTGACCTCCCTTATTACGCCGTCAAAAAAAAAAAAAGAAACTAGGCTAAGCTATGAACTATGAATTACAAAAATCCTATCTAAATTCTTCAAACTTGCTCTTGTACTTCCTGTTGCCTTGTTGTCTTGTGTTCTCCCGGTGAAATCCATTGTTGCCGCTTTGAATTGTAAACTGATATGTTTTTCCTTTCCTTCAGACTGCTGAATTTGAATGTATTCCTCTGTTATACGGGCGGGCTCCCGGCTTCAAAACTTGAAAATGTATGCCTTTGTTCTACGGGCGGGCTCCCGACTTCAAAACTTGAAAATATATGCCTCTGTTCTTACGGACGGGCACCCGACTTTAAAACTTGAAAATAAATGCCTCTGTTCTTACGGGCGGGCTCCTGACTTCAAAACTTGAAAATAAATGCCTCTGTTCTACGGGCGGGCTCCCGACTTCCAAACTTGAAAAATAAATGCCTCTGTTCTACGGGCGGGCTCCCGACTTCCAAACTTGAAAAATAAATGCCTCT
>NW_017671349.1:249042-284658 GCF_001879085.1 Nicotiana attenuata | reverse complement strand
GCATCACCCCCCCCCCAAGTGTGCGATTCCCGTGTGTGTTAATTGTATACAAACTAACGGTTTGTTGTGTTTACTGTTGAGTAGGTTTATTTAAGGTGATTGGTTTGTGGTACCTGGCTTCGCACCCTATACTTTACAAATCCAGGGAAGTGTCGAAATGTCATCTAAGAAGTCATCTACGAATAATTCCCATCCCAAAGGATAGCCCGATATCGGCCATCCCAACATCAGAGTCAGCGGATGCTGAGGAAAATAAGGTATTGCGCCTCCGCATGTTGGAAATATGGGACGCCTGGTCCAAAGGTAGAGAGCCAGCGAGTGCAATACCTGGCTTCCCCCGAACTACTTCCTATGGCAAGTGGAACTTCAAACATCCTAATAAATTACCGAACACCCCACTCGGATATCCTACCATCTCAGCCACTTTACCGGAACGCCTTCTGAGGTTCTCCCCCAGGCATTGATTTCGGGAATGGCCTCCAACATATTCACCGCACCACCAACCTCAGCTACGGCAACAACACATGCCCAGGCCAAGCTTTGATCCATCATCTTTTACTTTTCAAAGTACCATCCTTTCCACCAGACACTGCCCATTTCACTACCAATTCTTACCCTCAACAACCCCGTATGAGTTTACCACGGGACAAGAGAAAACTGCAAAGAACCTGAGCAAGAGGAAATCAATCGGGAAAATGAGGAGAATGAAGCATAGCCTCAAGAATATACAAGTTTAAGTGGCCCAGAAAAGTGTATCCTACGCTGATTTGTGTATGTTCTCACATGTTCACTTGCCCATTGGTTTTAAGACCCCCAAGTTCGAAAAGTAAGACAGGCACTGGGGACCCCATAGCCCACCTCAAGAGGTATTGCAATCAACTGAGAGGGGCAAGGTGTGAGCACGTGATTTTTGCCCTGTATGGATTATTCCCAAAAATTCAAACAAAATGATTTCTTCCATTATTTTGGCAATTTGTGGATTTTTGTGACATTTTATGTTAATTGTTTGCATTTTTATTTGTGGCATCTTAATTCATATGAAAATATAACAAAAAATACACGTGGCATTTGTTTAAAGATTTTAGTTCATATTTTAGGATTAAGTAGTAGTTAGAATTGCTTAAAAATAAAGAAAATAACAAAAAAATGGTCTTTTCAATTTTTAGTTCTAATTTTGGTCTTAATTTGTATTTAATTAGGAGGTAGTGTAATTGAAAATTAGGAAATATAATTGTTTAGTGTCAAATTTGGTTTTTGAGTTTTAATTTAGCATTTCATAAAATAAATAAATGAAAACAAAACAAAAAGAAATAAAAGAAAACAAATAAAAAAGGTTGCCTTAATAGAGACCCACGATTGGGCCACCTTTAACGTCTTGCCCAAACCAAAACGCACCCCGTCAAGCCCAAATCCCCGACCCAGTCCGGTCCAAGAGACGCCAAACGGCATTTTTTTATAGTGACCTAATCCTGGCCATCCATCCATTTAATCAACGGCCAGGGTTCGTTCTCGTTAATTAATAAAAATTTCTGAAATTCTCAGCAACCCTAGAGACCGTTACCATCTTCCTCGTACATATCTTTACCCCACCGGCTCCGCTGCCAGAAATCGTCACCGCCGGCGGCGCTCTATCTCCAGACCACCCCAAAAATACACCTCCGATTCCTCTCCTTCCCTCTCTTCAAATCCATGGTTAGTTTTCCCGAACATAGCCAAATGGTTCAAATCTTGAAATCGAAATATTCCGGCCAAGACTCAAAGTGACCCAAATTGTACCAAAATTACACCGTAGAATCGCCATAACCTCCCCTATCGAAACCCCAAACCCGCGTCCCTCGAATCCAACCAGAACGTTCGAATATTTGTTTTGAACTCTTCCGGCGAAAACCCATAACTTCTTCAAACTCCTCCAAATTAATACCACATCGTCACCTCGCCTCCCTCATACAGAATCAGGTGCCAGCGATGTTCAAAATGTCACCGGAATTACTCGAATGCCAAAATTGACAGGCATCGAGAACTTCGAGTCATAGTGAGTTTTGCTCAATTTTAATTTCTGTTTCTTTTTCTCGTCTTCTCTGTGCTTCTGTGTATTAGGTTCGTATAGGTGCTCCATGATTATTGATAGTATAAATTTTAATTTCGTCATTAGTTTTGTTCAAATGTTTAGGCGCCTAGTCTTGATTGTTCATTCTTATTCGAACTGATTAATTCTTAGGTTAATTTTCAATTTTTTTATTTTTGTCAGTTCTTTTCATTTTACTTTCTGCCATTCCTGTCTGATTTTTTGTTGTGTTCTGATGATGTGTTAGTTTCTGATTGCTTGTTGTTGATTTATTCTTAGTTTGATTAATTCTTGTTCAGAAGTTCTTAATCGATTTTGGTTGAGCCTTTGGTTAGTTTTAATTCTGTTCTTATGTATTCTCATAGTTAATTAGTTTTAAGTAGTTTAGTCTAGTTTAGTTAGGTTAAATCAGGTGATTGCTTTTAATACTACTCTAATTTAGTGCCTAGTTCATTTAGCTGTTATAATTAGATAAGTTTAGGACAGTTGTAATCAGGAAGAAAGGAGTTGGGTGGTGTTAGACTGATTTAGTAATTTCAAATGAGCTCAAGGGCATTTTGGATAACTAGTAAGGACAAGAATGTTGTAGATTTAGTTAGAATTTCCTAGATCTTCTCTTGAATAGGGCTTAGTTCAGATTTTAGTAACTTAGGATCAGTAACCTATACAGTTAAATGTGTTTCTACATGTTTTGCAACGGTTGCGTGTCTCATCCCGGCTTTTGTTTATTTCCCCGATCTTTCTTTTCTTTCGGCGCTTTTCACCTTTTGCTCTCTTTTGCACTTTCATTGTTTTCTCTCTTTTTCTTGTTTTTCTCTCTTTTTCTTGTTTTCTCTCTCTCTCTTTTTTTTTGTTTTTGGTTTTCCCTCTTTCTTTTATCCGAATTATTTAAAACCATGATCGGATCCGATTGAGATTGTCTACGTATCACGACGCCACGTGAATCAGATCATCACGTAGTTTAAAGAATAAATGCGAAAATAAAAGAAAGAAATAATTTTTGGTTTTTTCCAAATTTCATTAAAAAAAACTTCCAATTTTTTTCTGTTACAAAGACTCCATCATACCTTTCTAGGAATTGAAAAACTAAAAACAGACTCGAAACAGACTCTAGAACTAGAAACTGAAATACAGACTCGAAATAAAAATCAAGAGTACATAAGTGCTTCCAAAGCTGATCCAGGGGCCTGCGGGACATCAGTCGATCTCGCCATGGGCCTATGTGCAAGATCTCCTTGGAGACGATCCAGGTCATTCATTATTTGGCGAACAAAGGTCATCACCGCGGAGAAAAACGTAGTTTTAGTCATGTCTTCACATTCATGGCATTTCATGAAGATGTAGTCAGCAATTGCTCTAACCCTCTCCCTGATGATGCCTTTCTCTTGGAGCAAACGTCCGATTTGTTGAGACCTAGCTTCTAGTACTTGGGTGTCATGATGGCTTTGACCTTGCAGTTGTTGCATATCTTTCTCTAGCTGAGACATTAATGTATAAAAATGTTCCCTCTCTGCTTTAAAGCTCTTTGTTTGTTTGGTCATCTCATTCTCGAGGGTAGTTAGCTTTTTCTTCAAGTTTGTGACCTCTCCATCATATTTCCTTTTCAATTGCCGGACAAACTCTGCCTGTCCCTCTGTGTAGTTTGCCAACTGTGCCTGGGCCCTTGCCAAACTACCATCGGATTTCTCCAAATCATCCTCGTAATTAGATATTTTCTTCCTAAGACCGTTTATGAGTCTTTCATCTGCTTTGCTTCTTACTTGGTTTGCGGCTGCTATTCTCATTTTCTGAATTTAGGCTTGGAGGGTTTCATTCTCTTGGGTTAACTTTTTCTTTCTTTTCACCCTCATCCGCGGCGGCTTGCACATCACTTCAAACTTGAAATCTCTGATTTGCCTTTCCAACCTGCTTATGGTGGCCCAGTAGTCATTTTCTTTTGTCAGCCACTCTCAGTGTTCTTGTGAGGCTTCAATAAATTCTTGAAGGTGGGGTCTTTTAGCTGGCCTCCCGAAATCAACTTTCCTTTTGTACCAAACGAGGTAACCGGATGAGACTTCACCTTTGGATAGATCACGTACTCGGGTATTCGCCGTCATATATTGGCACTCACTCCAGATCTGGCGAACCACTGCTTCATGGAATTGGCCATCAGAACGGATCTCGACTACATGGATTCTAAGGTCTTCATCCTTGGGGACTATTTGACACCTTCCTAGTTGCCTCAAAACCCGGTACGGGGCATAAGGCTGGATACTTCTGAGACCCATCAGGAGGAAGTGACGACCGGTGGCTGGCATGTATATGATTTCATCAACAAGAAGCCAACCCAACATCCATTCTATCTGATTTGAAGTGACAGAGCGGAGACAAGATATCCATTCTGCGACCCCTTCTGGCATTTTGAAACCGTCGACCCTTGTATTAAACTCCTCTATACAGCTTTTCCCTATCGACCCATAGTTCATGTACTGAGGACGATGACATAGATGCTTAATCATCCATATTTGTAGCAACAAATTGCACCCTTCAAAAAAGTCAACTCCGGCTTTGCAGGCGGTGAGAGCTCGGAATATTTCAGACACTATCATGGGTGCGAGGATGCTTTTGGCATTGGTAAGCAAAGTGTTGACGACCCCGGCTATCCGTATATCAATATTCCCTTCCTTTTTGGGAAACACTAGAAGACCCAAAAATACCACCATGAAAGCGAAGCATCTATGCTCTTCCAATTTTAGTCGATTCCCTTTACTGCAGATTTTGCTTTCTGGTTTGTCAAACCCCCAAATGTGTCTGTATCGCTGGTATATGAACTGTGGAGTAGAAAACAAAATCGCCAAATCTGCATATGGACCACCCTACTTATCTTTAGTAAATCCAAGAACTTGTGAGGGGTGACTACCCTTGGGGCGACCAAGTATTTATATCTTAGAGCTTCGGTACTCCCAATATAACCGGCCATCTCTTCTAAAGTGGGTGTGAGTTCAAAGTCCAAGAAATGAAAACACGTTGTGAGCGGGATCCCAAAATGTAACAATGCTTTTATTATGTCTCCTCTAGGCTTGATCTTCAACAACCCGGTGAGACCCCCCAAGTGATGATTGACCACATCTCGTCCTGATTTACCCAGATCTTCCCACCACATGTACAGTTCCAAAGGAATCTTGGTCATGATCTTCATTGGCAAGTTTTGACTTGTGCTCATTCTGCACATTTAAATTAAAGTGATTGGTTTAAAACAAAGCGAATTTTATAAAAGAGGTCAATTTTGCAAAAGTTTAAATAACACGGCTACTTTTTCAAATACGGCCCTTCAGCACTTCGAAAAGGAGGATTTTAGGGCTCTGCTTGCTAGGTAGCAAAAAAATTGACAAAAAACCTTCGGTGTCTATTCTTGATAACATTTTAGGGCTGTGCATTACCCATTTTATTTTTGACAGCAAATGATAACATTTTCAGATTTTTGGGTTTAAAAAAATGGGGTTGGACCCGATGAGAGTTGCCTACGTATCCCTCCGGTGAGAATCAAACCCGCGTAGTTCGATCAGTTTTGACATAATAAAATAAAAAAAACATGAAACGTTTTGAAACCATTTTTCTTTTCCTTTTTTTCCTTTTTCTCTTTTAAAAATTTCGGCAGAGTTTCGCCATATTTTGGGCACCAGGTTTTTCAAAGGCGGGTAATTATCTCTCTCCTGCCTCAATTTTATTTTTTCCAATTTCCTCCCTATTCTAGCAACCAGTCAACATGCAAACCGAAGAAAATAATTGTACAAGTAGCACGTAAAATGCATCAGGATGGTCTTTTGATTCTGGGGTCCACCTGTCCTAGACGGACCCAACCCCTGTGTTGAGTCCCCAAAGTCAAATCCACATGATGCAAACAAACATTCCTAATAGGGATCCGGCATGAGGCTGAGTTATTCTAAGTTTAAAACCTGGGTATATTATTCTAGACTTGGTGTACCCAAGCGGACAACTCGAGCCAGGAGGGGGCTACGTACCGGGAACCAAAAGGCCATCTAGCTTTGTAACTTGTCCGAGCCTCTTTTTTATTTAAGGTATGACACTAATAGAAGAGGAGTCACGCCAGCGTGCACATCCCCGAAGATAAGAAGAGAAAGGTTTCGTAACAGTTTATATACAGTTCAAATAATATCAAAGCGGTAAAAAGCGACATTTAGCACATTAGGCCCAAACATGTAATAGCAATCAGATAATAAATAAAAGCCAATTATAATAGTTATTCTAAGCTCGAATTCTTGAACCCTGAACCTAAGTTCTAGGTTATGATCCCCAACTGAGTCGCCAGAGCTGTCACACCTCCTTTTTACACCCGAGGGTATATGGGAGTTTTTCCAATTAAAGTGACATTATTCGAAATGGGATTATTTTATTTATTTAATCAGAGTCACCACTTGGGATAATTTATTTGGTGTCCCAAGTCACCGGTTTATTTTTAAATCCCAAATCAAGGAAATTTCGACTTTTATTTAAAAGTCTGCGAACCAGAAATTCTAAGTAAGGAATTCTGTTAACCCGAGAGAAGGTGTTAGGCATTCCCGGGTTCCGTGGTTCTAGCACGGTCACTTAAACTGTTAATAATTGGCCTATTATCTGATTTACTACATGTTTTAACCTATTGTGCATTTTTAGCTTTTACAACCGCTTTTAGTTGTTTTTTATGGAATTAATCTGGAACAAGTTACGATTGTCGTACACTTATTTGTTTGATAAACATTGCGAATCGTGTCACGGGAACCGTACCCACGATCTACAACATGTTTAATTTATTTAAAGTTATTAGAAGTTGTGGTCGGGTCACATAAATGTACCCCCGAATTTGGGAATTAGGTACCACAGCTACGTCACGGGAACCGTACCCGTAGCTATGATGATTTTATTATAAACGCGCCTAAAGCAAACTACGAGTTTTTAAATAAACTAAGTTAATATTAATGTGAGGGCCATAGGTTATGGATTTTATTTGCATATGGTGCACCTCAAATTATTTTAAGAAAAGGTTTATATATATATATTTTTTAAAGGGCAAACTAAAGATGCTCCTATTTTAATCTAATTTAGAATTAAGTATCACAACCACGTCACGGGAGCCGTACCCGTAGTTGTATTTGTTTAATCGCGTGCCTAAAGCAATCTAACGGTGTTCATGAATTATTTTAATTTTAAGTTGTAATACTAATAAGAGGGCCATGGGTGATTTAATGAAAGAAAACTAACGGTGTTCATGAATTATTTTAATTTTAAGTTGTAATACAAATAAGAGGGCCATGGGTGATTTAATGAAAGATGGCACGCCTCAAACCATTTAAAAGAATTACACTTAATTAGGCCTAAGGATATTCCTATTTACAACTAATTTGGACTTAAGCCATTGATTATGGGTAAAAAAATGTAAAATCGGCCTAAGATAATTTGGACAAAGAACTGGGCCATAGCAGGCCCAGTATATTATTAAACAAGCATAAAAAAGGGAGTGGAGATGTCCCAATTGGGCTCCAAAATTGGGCCCAGGCGCAGGACCAAAGGAGAAAACTGAATAACAGGGGTCCGATTTTGGCTAAGAGTTAAGATTTGGGCCATCCGCAGGCCCAATTGTTTCAATGATCAAGCTTTAAACACTAAAAATAACTACTGAAATCACAACAAACTTTATACCAACATTTGCATAGATCTTTAAACAAAATACCTAACATGATAGGCCTTAAATTGTTAACATGTATCTAATAATAACAAAGACCAAATTCGAATCTACACCTGTGACGACCCGACCCGTCGTCTCATGGGTTACCACTCCGTTTTCCCCACTTTCTGCTTCTTTATGCTTCATGATCAGTGTCTTGTGTGATTGAGCTGGCTTGGATTGATTTTTGAAGGAAATGAGACACTTAGTCTCTTTAAGGAAGGCATAGTTTGGAAAAGTCAATCGGATGTTGACTTATGTGTTAGAGGGCTCGGATGTGTATTCCAATGATTCGGTTAGCTTCGGGGGATGATTTGTGACTTAGGAGCGTGATCGGAAGTGATTTTGGAGGTCCGGTGTAGAATTATGCTTGAATTGGCGAAGTTAGTATTTTGGCGAATTCCGGTTGGTAGGAGATTTTGATCCGAGGGTCGGAACGGAATTTCGAGAGTTGCAGTAGCTTCGTTAGGCGATTTGGGATATGTGTGCAAAATTTTAGGTCATTCGGAGGTGTTTTGGTCGGGTTTTTGATCAAATGTGTGTTTCGGAAGTTTTAGAAGAACTTAGGCTTGAATCCGATGTAATTTGATTGTTTTGGTGTTGGTGGAGGTGTTTTGATGATTGGAGCAAGTTTGAATGATGTTTTAGGATGGATTGGCACTTTTGGTTGAGGTCCTGGGGGCCTCGGGGTGATTTCGGATGGCCATCGGGATGAATTTTGGACTTGTAGCATTTCAGAAGTTTGCTGGTTCTGGTATTTCCGCATCTGCGGAAAAGGTGCCGCAGATGCGAAAAGGGGATCGCAGGTGCGGATATTGTCTATTGGGGGATTTCCGCAAAAGCGGATGATTTTTCGCAGGTGCGGAGTCCGCAGATGCGGACCTTGACCGCAGAAGCGGTCCGTGCATTTAAGAGAATTTCCGCAGGAGCGGATGGTTGACCGCAGAAGCGGAGTCCGCAGGTGCGGATTGTGACCGCAGAAGCGGTTCTTAGCAAATAGTGAAGCATTGCAGAAGCGGAAACTGCATATGTGGTAATTGGATCGCAGATGCGAAAAATGTCTGGGCAGAAGGGTTTTATAATTTCATTTTGTTCTGCGAGCTTAGGTATTTTTCCATCATTTTTGAACATACTTGAGAGCTTTTGGACGAGAATTGAAGGGGATTTCGACTGGGATTGATTGGATGTGAGTTCTATGACCTAAATACATGATTTAATGGTAGAATCAACCTAGAAATTCATGAAAATTTATCAAGAAGGGGGAAGAACTAGGGCTTGAGTTTTGGTATTTCAAATTGGGTTTTGATGGGTCATTTGAGCTCGGATTTGGGAGTTCTTGATATGTATAGACTCGTGGCGAGATAAGGAATCCATTGATGTAAAATTTTCTAGTATTCGAGAAGTGGGCCCGGGACTCGGGTTTTGCAAATTTCGTGATTTTCGATGTTTTTCGATCCTTTTCGATTGCGTCATGTTCCTTTAGCCTATTGTGATGTATTCATTGTGGTTTTGATCAGATTCGACGCGCGAGGAGGCCGATTGGAGAGGCAAGGGCATAGCGAGCTAGGACTTTGGCCGGCTTGAGGTGAGTAATGATTGTAAATGATATTCTAAGTGTTTGAAAACCCGTATTTGCACATCGTAGTGCTATATTGAGGTGACTTGCACGCCGGATAGCGAGCGTGGGGTAGAGCACCGTTGGGGATTGTGACTTGGTCCGTCCCAATTAACGAAATTACTGCGTATTTGACTGAAATTTACTTGTCATCATCATAATTTGGGCTGATTGCCATATTTGGGCTTCGTGCCAGCTATTTGAACCCTTCGGGGATTGTTGTTGATATTTGCTCACTGTTTTGATTTTATACTTGAACTCAGTCATGTATTTTCCACTGTTTTTAAGACAGCCAAGTTTATTTTACTTTAACACTTGAAATGATATTTCTAACAATATTTGGCCTGAGCATCATGTTTTACTGTTGCCCTACTGGCTTATGTTATTTTGACTGAGTAAGGCCGAGGGCCTGTATTGTGAGGATACTTTGGATCGGGCTGCACGCCGCAGCAGTGACATACTGATTTGATATGAGGCCGAGGGCCTAGATTTGATGCCACGAGATGGCTTGATATTGCGCTTGGGCCGTAAGGGGCCCCTCCCGGAGTCTGCACACCCCCAGTGAGCGCCGTTGACGATAAATGGATCGGGCTGCATGCCACAGCGATGTGTGGATCGGGCTGCATGCCGCAGCGGTACCGATACTGTTTGATGTGTTTACCTTATTTCATTTGTCTGCCATTATATGTTGTTTGTGCTTCTTCTTGCAATATTTACCTGTTGTTCTAGTATTATCTGATAACTGAGTGTTGTGCCCGAGGGGCAGAATTCTATACTTATTTGCACTATTTATTTTGCATTCATTTGCGTAACTGCTGAAAAAGTCATTTTCAAAAGAGGTTTAAACTGAGCTAAGATGTTTCTCTAAAGATTTCACAGCTTCATTGTTTTCTAAAAAGGGTTTACACTGCCTCTATACAGCATGATGGTTTCCTTTACGTGATTTCTTACTGCTCAGTTGTTATTTACCTTTATTACTCACTGAGTTGGAGTACTCACTTTACTCCTTGCACCTCGTGTGCAGATGCAGGTATTTATCCACCCGTTAGCGGGTCTGGCTTATCAGAGGCAGAGTTATAGGAGTTAGCGAGGTGACTACCAGCGTCTGCAGCACCGTATTTCTCTCTTTTGTTCATTATTCCAATTTGTACATTTTAGACCTTGTAGTCGGGTTTACACTCTAATAGATGCTCGTGACTTGTGACACCCCGATTAGGGCTGTGTTGGGTTTTACTTCCGCTAATTATTATCATTAAGTCATATTTAACTGCTTATGAACTGTTTTAACTGTTTTAAAAGGATGAATTGGGTTTAGTTGGCTGGCCTTGTCCCCACGAGAGGCGCCATCCCGACCGGGTCCGGGTTTGGGTCGTGACAATACCACTTTTAAAACATGGATGAGCAATCACTTTTAGAATTGCATGGAATCAGTAGTGATTAAAGACTAAATATACTCGGCAACTAAACATTACGTTTTAAACATGCATGATGTACTGGTCTACACTTAGGATTTAACTATTATGGCTACACCAAATAACCTATAAATTTATAAAAGTCCAGTCCATTACAAGTTCCAGAATTAAAGAGGATACAAAATAGAAGTGACTGGTATAAACTACATCAACACCTTAAGCTGAATTAAAACACAAAAGAAAAGAGAAAATTTCTGAGTTGCTACTGCTCTCAACTTCAAACGGGCCAAAGCTATTTGCCACTTTACTATAGGGTAGACCACCTGTCATGCTCATACTAATTTCTAAAGTAACCAAAAGCAAAACAACAAGGTATGCATTATTATGGGATGAATTTGACCAACTGGTGGTCAGATTCACATCCTTAAGGTCATTTGCTTGAACATAAAACTACTACAATCAGCCTTATAGTTTATGAGAATCAGGACAGATTTAATAACATTTTTTTATACTACTGAAGTTCATATAAGACATAAGAAAGCTGGTGAAAAAACTGAACACACACTAGTTTCTACCATTGTATCATGTGGTTACACACACATAGACAAGAAGAAACTCAGATTTGAGTAAACAGATTCATTTCATAACAAGGGTGTGATTACATACCTAGAAATGATCCATAACACAGCAACAAAGAGGACGAAATAAAGGTCAATAAACGAGGCTGATTCAGAGCTTCAATCCACAGCAAACAGATAGAAGCTAACTCAGAAGTTTCGACCAGAAATCAGCAAGAAAAAACCCACAGTTTCAACCAGCAAAACCCCAGCTAAAAGAACCAGTATTTCCAGACAAAACCCACAGCTAAAAGAAACCCATTTTTTGAGTGTTTTTGTATCTAATCTTTATATCTTTCAGAACCAGTAGGAAGAAAGGAAAAAGACTAGTATCTATATGGTTTTTTAGAACTTTTTTTTTTGAGTGCAGAAAATGATGCTGAATCTGTCTATGAATGAATGAAGGAATGTTTCCTTTTATAGAATGCACAAAAAGCATCAAAAGAGGAATATTCTAACCTAAAAACTTCTGAAAATCAAAATAGTACAACATCTTTTACAGCTGTCTGTCCTTTTCCTTATCCAATATCAGCATTTTAGGCTAAGGATAAGGACAACTATGAAAAGTCTAGAAGGTTCTGATATTAGCCTATGCATAAGTCCACTTTTACCCTTCTAATTACTGCCTATTTAAGCTTTGTCCTAAGTTCTTTTAGTTCAATTAGGTCCCTATAAGTTTCTATTGATTTACAAATCATGGCAAACACAATCAGAACAAATCAAAAAATGCAAAAGATGTCAACAGAAATAAAAATAAAAGAGCTGATGCAATTTGAACTAAAATTAACCTAATTACTAACAAAAGGCTTCTTTAATCTAATTAACCACAGTAATCAAACTAACATTTATCAGAAAACCATAAACAAATCCTAGATGTTGAACTAATCATGTATATGAATTAAAACAGATTAGTTAACTCAATTAACACGTGAAAACTAATTACAGAACAGGGGAGAGGAACATTTAAACAAAGCAAAAGCAGAATAATCGATTCATCAAAACCCTAATTAGGCTTAAACTTATGCAAACTGAAATGAAATCCTAGCATGCTCTGATTAATGTAATGGTCAAGGTATGAACAAACAATTAACAGTTTTTTTTAGAAAGAAGAAAAACCCTAAAATTATGCGGCTAAATCGAAACAATTAAACATGCAAAGAAGATAAAACAAACAGAAAAAAGAGAAGGAAATTTACCTAACCTTATTCTTCCAATAAAACTGGACTGACTTCAGAGTCTGACCCGAATTCTCGGGGGGTACGAATGAACTTTAGACAACCTTGAATCAACTGCTCTTATTAAGGGCAATGAATTCATGAAAGTCTTGGGTTCAAAAGCCCCAAAAACTACCGGAAATTTGGTAAGTGACAGAAAGCTATGGTTCTTGAGAACTTAGATTTAAAACTCGAGGAACTCTAGGCTGATTCGAAGGAGATTAATGGTGGTTTAGGGTTCAGAGGGGTGTCAAGATTATGTGGTGTGAATTTGGGACCTTTTGGAACACTTAGGGTTTTGAGGCATCGATCTTAGATTTAAGATTCGAGCTGTTTGGTGATGATTCGAGGGAATTAGTTTGGAGATTTGTAAAGAGGAGACGACGGGGGTTCTAGGGTGTTAATTTAGTTCCATTTGGAGGTGGTCCGCCGCCGTGAGGCGTTTCCGGCCGGCGGACCACGACGGAGACGGCGAGGATTTTTTTTAGTTTGGGCGTTAGAGACAAATGAGGGTTCTGAGTGGGGGGGGGGGGGAAGAGTATTTCGGACAGTTAAATAGTAAATAGGTGGCCAGTTCCGGGCCGTTGGATCACAATGATCCAACGGTTCTGATTGGGAGGGGACAAAACGGGGTCGTTTTGGATGCAAAAGGGTTGGACCGGGTTTTGGGGTATGGGTTGGTATGGATTTGGACGGGTTTTTGGCTTTGAAAAAGGCCCAATTGCTAAGTTTAAAACCAATTTTCAATTAAATCCTTATTTTCTTTTTCTTTTCCTTTTCCCCCTTTTCTTTTTTTTTAATTAAAAATCCTAAATTAATCGAAATTGCAAAATTAAACTAATTACCTAATTACAATAGTTATAAAAATTACTTAATCCTAAATTAAAAGAGAAAAATCACTAATCTAAAAATTAAAAAATGTAAAATGAGCTATTTTTGTGATTTTTATTTTTTAATAAAACAAATAATTACTAATTAATTCTAAGAAATGTAAAGGCAAACCTAAATGAAATGCATGGAATTTTTGTCATTTTCATGATTTTAATAAGAATTAAACGTGCACAAAATGCAAACAATTAATAAAATTCTACAAAAATTCCTGTAAAATGACAAATAATTTGAAAAAATCTATTTTCTTGGATTTTATAGGAGTAGTTCATATAAGGCAAAAATCACATGCTCACATATTTTAAGTGACTCATTAACCTTTTTGTTTACCCTCAAATTCAGATAACAATTAAACTTATATTGTGGTTTTAAGGATATGTGATTTCGTCCAATACCAATTGATAAGCAAGAAAATAAATGAATAAATAGGAGAATAAAATAAATCAAACCAGTATGCTAGCCAGGTCTCGACCTCGACTCGGGATAGACTCGAGGTGGGAATAATAAGAACAGTAAATGATAAAGCAACTCTGATGAATAGTAAGTGAAATAGCAGAAAAGTAATGAGTGTATATATTCTTATCAGTCAACAACGATCCTTACAAATGAATAAGATCTCTCTTTATATAATATAGGAGTCCTAAATAAGGTACACTTCTAATTATAGTAGGAAACCATATTAAACATCCGATTAACCGCCATAGATTGATCCGTTCCGAGATTCATGATCCTCGACCAATCGCGGATATATCGCCTTTTCCGTTATCGAGCTATACCGATGTCACTCGGAGTCTGTCTCTTTCTGGTCGCGATTGACGTCGACCTCGGTCCGAAAAGAGTCTTCGATTTCGAACTCGACGTCCTAGCTCCTTGACGCGATATTCCTATCTCGACCAAAGAATGAAATCGGTAGCCTCGATTTCTACCGTATACAGATAGTCCCCTAGTTTCTTAGAGTAAAATGATAAGAAACGACTTGAGCCTCAATTTTTTGGAGACCCCAATAATGATGTCATCCCCGTGACATAAGCGATTCAGGTGACCGAAACATCCCATCGGTACTGTTCCCCTAACCATTAATGCTTGCCAGTGAACGGTCGGCCACTAGTACCACCGAGCCGTTGCCGTAAATCTATAAATATAGGCTCTTTGGTTGAATCAAAATTTTACTTTCACCTCAATCAAGTTTTCTAAGTTTCTTACTCTCTTCATCTCTTCTCTTTCACTTGTTAGTATCAAGAATACCAAGTTTCACCTCTTTTCGCTTCCTTATACCTGAAATAATGGCAAAAACCTCCAAAGCTATCCCACAAAAGGAAAAAGGCCTCTTTATCGCAGCCAGCCGGTGATAAAACGCCGGTGGAGCCACGCATCGAGGAGTGCATTCCAGGGTCGTGCAATCTCACCTCCGACTTCAAGATCGAGAAACACTCGTCCTTCCCTGGTCGATGCGAGCCGAGGTCGAGATATATATGCTCGAGAACTGGGGGTGACCTGAAGCAGGTAAAAAAGGATTTCTATTGGGAAGGCAAAGAGGTGGTGATCCCGACCCCTGAGCAGGACATCATTACTCACGTGAAAGGGTTCTTGAGTGTTTACGCCAAGAAGATGTCGTTCCCTAAAGAGTGGAACATGAAGCGTAAGCACGAATTTGCCTATAATTTCCGTCAACCGTTTTGTTTCTTTTGTCTTTTCGCATTGACATCCTTTCCTATGATTCAACGGTTGCTTGGGTGCCCGGTGCAATCCCGGACGTTGAAGGCTGGGTTCAAAAGCTGGCCTTGACCTCTTCATACTCCGAGCGCTATTGGTGTGATTTGGCCAAGGGCCGATGGGAGGCCAAAAATCATGGTAAGCTTATCCTGTACGCTTTTGATGCTTTTCTCTGAAATGTTTCTTTTTATTTATACTTGACTCCCTTTTATGTAGGCTTCGGGGATGTTGCTAAAATGAGGCCGGCCCCGCCTAGGGAAGAGGCGGCCCCGAAACCGGCTAAGGATAAGAAGAGGAGAAGGGCGTCGCCTTCCGATACCCCGAAGCTTAAGAAGAGCAAAGCTCATAAGTCGAAGAATGACTCTGCCTCTCTATCTACTGCCGTAGACCAAAAACTATGAGATGAAGAAGAGGAGGGAGAAGATGTTGGTTGTGAGCTGGTGGCTCAAAAGAGGGAAAGCGTTGAAGCTTTAAAAGCAGCTGAGCAGGTGGTACCCGAGAAGGCTCATCCTCGGATCGAGGAGATCTCAAAAGATAGTCTGATCAAAGTCCCCGAGTCATCGGGGGCCGAAGACGTCTCCTGTCGTGATGAACAACCAGCGAGTGTGCCCGAAGGGTACGGTTCCGAGGCCCTTTAAAAAGAAAAGAGTGCCCCAAGTGACTTTCTTGGGGCAATCAATATTGACGATTCGCCTCCTGGCCCTATATTTTCTGAAGGGTAATTTCGGGAGGTACGGTCTATAGAGACCCCCGATGTGGGAACGACCCATGAAGGGGAAAACATATTCCGTGGCTGCCTCGCGGGGGTCGATACATTTCTGACCTAGATGCAACGATCATTTTTTATGAGGCTCAGCGACTCCTGAACCAGGTAAATTTCATCCTCTGTTATTACGTTTGCTTTTATTTCCTTTTGTCTGATTTCCTTCCTTTCTCCATAGGCTGCGACGCTTCATCAGGAAGCGTTTATCAAATCCTGAGCTGAGCTGAACCGGTGTGAGGCCGATCTCAAGAGGCTCACGAAGGAGAAAGACGCCCTCAAACGCCTCTATGTGCAAAAAGGGGAGGAGATCAGGGACCTCCGAGCTGAATTGGCAAGAGCTCAAAGAGAGAAGACCGATCTCATCGAGCAAGTGACGTAAATTTTTTGAGGAGCTTGACATAGCAATTTGATATTGGTGACTAACACTTAGATCCTGCAGGTTCAGCAAAAGGCCAAAGAGATTGAGCAGCTTTGCGAGTAGGCTGAGGTGAAAGAGGCAGAGACTTTGGGATGGAAGCAGAACATGGACCGTCTTGCCTCAGAGAAAGATATCACTCGGGCCTAGCTATCTTCGGTTGAGCGTCAACTCCAAAGCTCGAGGTAAGAGATCTTGGCTCAAGCCAAGAAAATTGAAGAACTCGAGACTCGGCTGGCTGCTGAGCTTGCAAAGTCCACATCTGTAGCAGAAAAAGCAAAGGATGACGCGGAGGCGGTCGTGGCTATCTACCAAGACGATGCTGAAGCCGCTAAGGCTCGAGCGAAGGAAATTTCCAATGTTGCTCAGATTCGATTATCCCGCATTGTCGAGCATGCTAAATGCTATTCTCTGCGAGAGACTATCGAGGAGGTTCATGCTCGTGGATTTGACCTCGCGGCCGATATTGAGAATGCAAAAGTGCTGGAGGCCGAGGCTGAAGCTTTGCTCTCTGATGATGATGAGTTCGGGAGTGCCAGTAGATCCGAGAGCGAAGAAGATGAAGATGAAGCCTCGGGGAAGATTAGGAACTTAGATTTTCCTTCTTTTTTGGATTTTTGTGTAAGGCCCTTATCGGTCTCTTGTACATATTTTTGTCCATATATATAAAGAAATTTCTCTTTTGAATGCCTTCTCAAATTTTGTCTTCAATCATGTTTTGTTTTGCCGAGAGTATCCTTTTCTAATCGGTTTTTAAATAATTCGAAGGCCTGTTTTTATTGCGGGGTTAAGAGGTTGAGTCGCATTAGTTTGGCCGTAGCCTTTGGGTGTGACTCTTGGTCTTATTTTCCCAACAATATTATGGCCTTGGCCTATAAATCGAGGGGTGCCTCTTTGAGGTCTTTAGATAATTCGAATATGTTGATTTTCGACGGCAGTCCCCGAGTAGGGGGTTGACCGTTCGAGGTGTATTTATACTTGCCCCTTGAGCCATTTTTCACAAAAATCATAAGCATAGAGCTTGTATAGTAGAAAATTTTCTTTGAAGCACAAGATATTTGATAAGGAAAAATGTTTCTTTGAATAATTTAGACATGCGTACAAGTTCTGCCATTGGGGCTCGATTAATCTACATGGACACGGTTCATTCGACCGTTTGGCCCATTACTAAGTTTTCCTATCGTGACCCTGCTGACACGAAGCTTCTTCTTTGAAAACATAACATTCGAGAGTGATGCCCCCCAATATTCGAGGTTGAATGTAAAGAAGCTTCAGATACTATTGAATTTTCCCAGGTAGCACATATAATTGTTGTCTCGTTAAAAACCTCATCGGAAAAACCCATTTGGGATAAAAACCGATCTAAGGGAAAAAGAGTGCAATGTGTGCTTTAAAACCTAAGGTCGTCGTGTTGAAGAGCTTCTCAACGTCTTTGATTGAACGTCTGCAATAAGTTAGTATCAAATACAAATGGAAAGGGACAAATTTATACCTTAGCAATAATATCGTTTGAGGAGTGATATGTTCCAATTGTTTGGCATTTGTTCGCCCTCCATTGTGCCAAGTTTGTAAGATCCCTTTCCGATGACACCGAGGACCTGATATGGTCCTTCCTAATTTGGGCCGAGTTTCCCTTCGATCGGGTCTCGAGTATTGAGGGTGACTTTCTTAGAACTAAGTCCCCTATTTTGAAGTGTCGAAGATTGGCTCTTTGATTATAATATCTTTTAATCCGCTGTTTCTGGGCAGCCATTCGAATGACGGCGGCTTCCCATTTTCCGCCTAACAATCTTGTGCTCGTAGCCTTGTGATTTGATTCTTCCGTTGTGTATCAAAACCTGACGTTTGGTTCCCCGACTTCGACCGAGATCAGAGCTTCGGCACTATATACTAAGGAGAACGGTGTTGCCCCCGTACTGGATTTTGTCATTTTCTGATATGCCCAAAGGACTTCGGGCAAAATTTCTCTAAATTTCCCCTTAGCGCCGTTCAGGCTATTCTTAAGGTTTTGAATGATGGTATTGTTCGTTTATTCGGCCTGTCCGTGCCCACTAGGATGATTCGGCGTTGATAATATCCTTTTTATTTTGTGATCCTCAAGAAACTTTGTTACTTTGCTGCCGATAAATTGTTTTCCATTGTCGCACACGATTTCGGCAGGTATCCTGAATCGGCATATGATGTGATCCCAGATGAAGTCTATAACTTCTTTTTCTCTGACTTTCTCGAAGGCTTATGCTTCCACCTATTTAGAGAAGTAGTCAGTCATAAACAAAATGTATTTAGCTTTACCTGGAGCCGATGGTAGAGGGCCGACGATATCCATCCCCCATTTCATGAATGGCCATGGGGATAGGACCGAACGAAGTTGTTCTCCGGGCTGATGGATCATTGGTGCACACCTTTGGCATTTATCACATTTTCGAACAAACTCCTTAGGACCGAACCAGTGATTTGGCACCGGAGTGGTTCCCGCAAGTACCTTCATGGACTTCCCGTAGAACATAATCGGTGTCCCGTGGTCCCAAATATACTACTAATGGTCCGTCGAACATCCTTCTATACAATGTTCCATCTTCAGCCAATGTGAATCGAGCATCTTTTGTTCATAAGGCTCTTTAGGGTCCGATGGGAGCTTTCCATTTTTCTAGTACTCGATATATTTATTCCTCCGATCCCAAGTTAAGCTTGTGGAGTATATCTCAGCATGACCTTCTTCGATCACGGACCTCGAGAGTTGAAAGACAGTCCCCAAGCTGATTTCGTCCTCCTCGACTGATGACACCTAATTTGCAAGAGCATCGGCTTCACTACTCTGCTCGCGAGGTACATGCTGCAAGGTCCATTCTTTAAAATGGTGCAAAGTCATCTGTAGCTTGTCCAAATACCCTTGCATTCTATCATCTCGAAACTCGAAGGTTTTGTTTACTTGGTTTACTACCAGCAAAGAGTCACACTTGGCTTCAATGACTTCTGCCCCCAAGCTTTTAGCTAGTTCGAGACCTGCAATCATGGCCTCGTACTCGGCCTCATTGTTAGTCAACTTGGAAGTTTTGTTGGATTTTCTAATAGTGATGCTCGTCGGCTTCAAAACGATGCCTAGCCCGGACCCCTTCACATTCGAAGCATCGTCTGTGAAAACGGTTCACACCCCCGATGATGTACCTGATTTTATCAAGACTTCCTTCTCAACTTCGGGTACGAGGGTTGGCGTGAAATCGGCCACGAAGTCTGCTAAAATTTGAGACTTGATGGCCGTTCAGGGTTGATATTCGATATCGTACCCATTGAGTTCGACGGCCAATTTGGCCAATCGGCCTGACTGTACGGGCTTATGCAGAACATTTCGAAGTGAGTAAGTGGTTAATACACATATAGGGTGACATTGAAAATATGGTTTTAGCTTTCTAGAGGCGCTTATCAGTGCAAGTGCCAATTGCTCTAAGTGTGGATATCTAGTTTTTGTTTCTCCTAGAGATCGACTTACATAATAAACAGGGAATTGCGTACCTTGCTCTTCTCGAACCAGGATACCACTTACCGCGATCTCCGAGACTGCCAAGTACAAGTAGAGTTTTTCTTCTGCCTTATGAAGCAATGGTGGGCTCAAGAGGTATCGTTTCAATTCTTCTAACGCCTGTTCGCATTCCGGGTTCCAGGAGAAATCGTTCTTCTTTTTAGTAGAGAGAAGAATCGATGACTCCGATTCGACGATCTCAATATGAATCGGCCTAAGGCAGCTATCCGCCCTGTCATCCTTTGCACGACTTTAATGTTGTCCATGATGGTGACGTCTTCGATAGCCTTGATTTTATCGGGGTTGATCTCGATTCCCCGATTTGACACCATGAAGCAAGGAACTTACCCGAACCGACCCCGAAAATGCATTTCTCGGGATTGAGCTTCATGTTGTATTTTCTCAGTATCTTGAATGTTTCCCGCAAATATGTCAAATGGTCCTCTGCGCGTAGGGACTTAACTAGCTGTCGCGCACCCTTTTTCTCGCGAAATCGGGTTTCAATATTTCCTGGGACAACTCCTTTCCTTTTGGGATGGGGTAAGGGATTTGAAGAGTCACCACCTAACGAATTAAGGTGGGTTAGGGCACCTTGAACAATTAACTCATATAACCAGTTTACATCACCAGAGATCGGGTAAGGGCTCGAAATTACCTTGAGGGGAAGGTGTTAGGCACCCTTCGAGGTCCACAACAGTGGGTCCCGGCCGAACTTAAATTAAGCGAATTAGTCTTATGGGAAAATAAAACAACTTAGCCAAATAGATATTACTTTAAAACAGGAATTAAAAGGGTCCTAGGTTTTTTAGCCTATAGGATCATTTCCATGCAATATTTGGTAACTTGGTGCTACACATAGCATTAGCGCACGGGTCATCATTTCCTTTACTACCTAATTACTATCTTTCAGTTGTTACCTAAGCGTTCTAATAGCTTCTAATGCGTACCTTATGTGTGCACTACCCGCCCCTTACTTATGATCCTGGAGGTACTTAGGATCTCTATTTTGAGATAGTTCTAAACTTACCTATGTTGCTTAAAATGGGAAAAAAGCTAGGCGACAGACAAAAATCAGATAGGACTAGCAGATAGGGAACAAATAAGGGCTGATGTTAACCTCCACAAATAGACACCAAATGCATGCAGTTAAACAGATAACTTTATTGATTTAGGATCCTATAGACAGGATATCTAGATGAGCAGAAAGAATATAAGAAAGCAGCTTATTAAAACGAGCGTTGGGACCTATGGGCTTGCCTACTGATTTGATTAAGTTTTGAATCTGGGCATGTTTCAAGCAGTACGAGATCACAGTTTTTGGCCCAGAATTCATAATAATCCTACAGTTTTTCCTACTGATAACTGGAACAGAGTCCTATACGCATGATATCTAAAGATAGATTAAAGACCTATAACATGATCTCTAAGCGAATTACTGATTTTTTAACTCCTGAAAACGGATTTTATCTCTTTAGATCCTACAGGCATACTTTCTAATTTGCAGAATTAATTAACCCCTATAGACATGATTTCTAGGTGTCGAAACTAATCATTTTATCTCCTATAGGCATGGTATCTAAGTCGAAACTGATTTTTACGTCCTATAGGCATGATATCTATTAATCATACGCGGGCAGAATTTTAAACAACTTGCCAAGAAAGTTATTATTCAAACGGATAGGATCCTATAGACATGGTTACTAATGCATTTAAGTTAAAATGCGCATGGATCCTATGGACAGGATTTCTAATGCAAGGAGTCTATAAACAGGATTTCTAGCATGCGAGTGAAACACAGAACAAGCAATCAGAAAATCCTATTGGCATGATCTCTAAACAAGTAGTAACATTCACATAGTTACCAATAAACCTATAGGCAGGAATTCTACCCTATTTTCAAGATAAAGATATAGAAAGACCCCCCCCCCCCCCCATCTTTTACTAATAAACCCCAGATCTGTTTATTACAAAGATTATTCCAACCCAAAATGAATAAATTACATAACAGTATCGATTACACTATAGGGAGCCTAAGCAGGCCAATATTAACCTAGGAAGCAGGCCTTCAAGCAAAGCAAGTCTGAAGTATACAGGTGGTCCATCCATGATACACAAAATTGGGCTTCTAGTGTGTTAAAGTTCCCAAGGTCCTCATGGACCCCAGGCAATGCTTGCACCAGAACCTTACTTAGAAAAATAATTTGTAAGAGATTGGAAAACTAGCCCCAATGTGTCAGAGTTCAAAGGAGTCTCAGGGACCCTAGGCAGTGTTCACTGGGGGTGGTAAGAACCTAGATAAATAAGAATAGAAGTTTAAAATCCAGTACATAGAGGGTAAGGGGGAGCAGGTTTAGAAAACAGTTTGATTTTTTGGAGCAAACAGATTCAAATTACAGGATTGCAAATAGAATTTCACCTAGAACAAACAGAATTCCTATTTAGTCAATAGTTCAAACAGATTGGTATTGATTCAGACTTGGACACTGTACTAGCATCTAAGCAATCACAAAGAACCAGGATACTTGAACTAATAGACAGAGTTGGCAACATATTTGCAGAATATGGAACATACAACTGATTGCACAGGGTTCCATATTATAGAGATAACCTAATTAATCTTGTTACTAGGTCAAATCATATGGGCATATAGCAAACAGAAGCATGCTGAACCCTCAAATTAATAAGCACATAGGATTGAATAGGGTAACAGAGATTAAAGCATGCCAATTGAGAAAGTAGTAGCAGAAAAACATGCTGAGGTCAAAATAAACTATAAGACAGAATAAGATAATAGGAACTGAAACATGCCAGTTGAGAAAGGAGTAAACAGGAATCATAGATCACACAGAAACATGCTGAGGTTTGAAATAAACTAACCACACAAGCACATGGGACAGAATAGGATAACGAGAATTAACACATACCAGTTAGGAAGAAAGTAAACAGGAATGTAATGGCAATTTGGATCTAAAGGGTTTAGCCTTGGCTTCCAGCCGACTAAACAATGCAAAAATCAGAGTAATCGCATAAAGAGAGAACTTAAATTCTTTGAGGAAAAGCAGAGAGCTTTGAGTTCTAAAGTGAAGAGATTGCAAGAGTGTGTAAGTGTGAGTGTAAGTCTGTAAGCGTGAGCCTGTGTCTTAAAAACAGAGTAATGAAAGGTTTTTATGGCATACAGATAGTCATGCATAAACATAGATATGATTTTAACAAAAAATAAGTACCAAATCTCAGCAGATTTCAAAGGATCTAAACCCTAGCTTTAGGGTAAAATAAGGAATGGGCAAATTCTCTGAGACTCAAACCATAAGGAGACGGAGAAAGAACATAGATGGAAAGAGATAAAGGTTCGAACCAGATTTGGTTCAAAACAAGAGGGATCCACTTGCCATGTTAGGCAAGTGATTATGTAACACCATAATCGGTTAGCCAGTAGAGAAAGGGAGCCAGATAAGGTAAGAAATCACCAGATGATTCCATATCTGGTTGGAATCGAAGAAGGATTTGGTGGGGATTTGGGTGACGGCGCTTAGGGTTTGACAGAGAGAAGAGGGGAGGTTGAGAGAGTTCAAGGGCGGCGGGTTTGGGTAAATGAGGGTTAGGGTTAGGAATTTGGTTAATTAAAATAAGGGGACGGGATATGGACCGTTGATCTCAGAGATCAACTGTCACGATTAAGGGGTTCTAGGTCGGGTAGTTAATTGGGTTAGGTTATTGGGCTGGGGGTAATGGATAGTGGTCTAGGTCCGAAATTAGTTTAAAAAAGGGCTAAATTTTAAATACCCAATTAATTTAATAAAATAACTTTATAAATAACTTTATAAATGCTAAAAATGTAATTTGTGCACAAAATGATTTAAATAATTACTTAATATTATAAAATATAAAAAGTCATTTTCCGTGTAAATAATGTAATTATGCATACATGGGCTATTATTGCAAAGTTATTGCAATTATAGCCTAACGATACAAATATAATTATGCATAAAATGATTAAAGCTTCATATGAATATAAATGATAAAAATCAAGTAATAAATTATTATAAAATTATTTGTGATGCAATTAACTATTATTTAGATAGTAAAATGCCGGAATAAATAAATTAAAATCCCTTTTAAAATTACAAAAAATTATGAAAAAATGTTGGTTGATTCTCATGCACTATTTTGAAAGTATATACGCATTTTTTAAAAATATATCAGGGAAAAATTGGGTATCAACACTAGCATGTCATCAATATATACTTCCACTGACTTACCTATCTGTTCTTTGAACATTTTATTTACTTTGCTTTGGTAGGTAGCTCCTGCATGTTTAGCCCGAAGGCAATTGCATTATAACAATATGTTCCATACTTGGTGATAAATGAAGTTTTTTCTTGGTCTTCCGGATTCATTTGAATTTGATTGTCCCGGAATAGGCATCGAGAAAACTAAGGATCTCGTGGTCGGCCGTGGCGTCGATCATGCGATCGATGTTAGGCAGTAGTGTGACGACCCGACCCATCGTCACGTGAGTTACCGCCCCGTTTTCCCCATGTTATGCTTCCTTATGTTTCATTATCAGTATTTGATGTGTTAGAGTTGGTTTGGAATGGTTTTGATAAGAAATGAGACACTTAGTCTCTTTTAAGAAGGCTTAAGTTGGAAAAGTCAACCGGATGTTGACTTTTGCGTTAGAGGGCTCGGATTTGAATTTCGGTGATTTGGTTAGCTTCGGGGGATGATTTGTGACTTAGGAGTGCGATCGGAATTGATTTTGGAGGTCCGGTGTAGAATTAGGCTTGAATTGGCGAAGTTAGTATTTTGGCGAATTCCGGTTGATAGGTGAGATTTTGATCCGAGGGTCAGAATGGAATTTCAAGAGTTGCAGTAGCTTCGTTAAGTGATTTTGGATATGTCTGCAAATTTTCAGGTTATTCGGACGTCGTTTGGTTGGGTTTTTGATCGAAAACGCATTCCGGAAGTTTTAGAAGAACTTAGGCTTGAATTCGATGAGAAATGATGGTTTTAGTGTTGTTTGAGGTGTAAATGATTGGAGCAAGTTTGAATAAGGTATTGGATCATGCTTGTATTTTTGGTTGAGGTTACAGGGGCCTCGGGGTGATTTCGGATGGCTAACGGGAAGTTTTGAACTTAAGAGATTGCAGAACCTGTGCTGCTTCTGGTATTTTCGCTTCTGCGAAATTGGGACCGCAGAAGGAAGAGGAGAGACGCAGAAGCGGCAGGGACCGCAGGTTCGGAATTGGTGACCGCATCTGCGGAGTCGCAGATACGACAGGAGGACCGCTGATGCGGTATTTGAGTTCTTATGGGGATCCGCAAATGCGTTAGTTTTTCCGCAGAAGCGGGAGTCGCAGGAGCGGTTATTAAACCGCATAAGCGGATATTTCCGCAGAAGCGGTGCATTGACTGCAAAAGCGGGAGCCGCAGATGCGGCCATGGAACCGCAGATGCGAAAATAACTGGTCAGAATAGTTTTATTTCCCTTCGCGAATTTTTGAAAGGGTTTCATATTTTCACTTCGGGCTTGGAGAATTTGGGCGAGTTGGAGGAGAGAAATCAAGGGACTTCATTGAGGTAAGAATTTCTAAGCCTAAAACACGATTTTATGGTGCAAACACATGAAATTAGACTGAAAACTCAAGGATTTAAGGTCAAAAATGATGGTTTAGGGCTTGAAACCTAAGAGAACAAAAATGGGAATTTGAGGGGTCATTTGGACTCCGATTTTGGTGTTCTTTATATGTATAGACTCGCGGCGAGGCGAGGAATCCGGTGATGTGAATTTTATAATTTTTCGAGAAGTGGGCCCGGGGCTCGGGTTTTCCCAACTTCGTGATTTTCGATGTTTTTCGAGTCTTTTCGATTGGGTTATATTCCCTTAGCATATTGTGACGTATTCGTTGTGGTTTTGGTCAGATTCGACGCACGAAGAGGTGAATTCGAAAGGTAAGGGCATAGCAAGCTAGGACCTTGGCCGGCTTGAGGTTAGTAATAAATGTAAATGCTGTGTTGAGGGTTTGAAACCCCGAATTTGCACAACGTAGTGCTATGTGAGGTGACTTGCACGCCGGATAACGGGCGTGGGGTAGAGCACCGTCGGGGATTGTGACTTGGTCCGTCCCGCTTAATAAAAATTACTACCTAATTGTTTGTAGTTTCGTGATATCCTTATAAAAATGGATTAATTGTCATAATTGGGCTTCGTGCCAACTACTTGAATCCTTCAGGGATTATTTTAATGGTTTCTTACCATATTTATAAATATTAAACTCAGTCCTGGTATTTAATACTGTGTTTGAAATCTCAGCCATTTTCTTAAACTAGAAATTAAGTTAATATTTTTAAATAAAGTTTGGGTTGAATATTTTTATACTATTGTGTGATTTTTGGACTGAGTATGGGATCGGGCTGCACGCCGCAGCAGTATTATAATGATATTGATATGAGGCCAAGGGCCTGTTTGATGTCACGAGATGGCTTATTATTGCGCTTGGGCCGTAAGGGGCCCCTCCCGGAGTCTGCACACCCCCAGTGAGCGCCGTCGACGTTAAATAAATGGAGCGGGCTGCACGGCCGCAGCGGGGTACTGGAGGTACCGGTTTATGTGTTGCATTGCATGTTTAATTGTCATTTATTCTTCTTCTGGTGTGACGTTAATATAAATGTTTTTAATGTTTACTGTATTATGCTATTGGTTCACGTTGTCGTATTTATAGCTTTGCTTTGTGTTTATTTAGGATTTCTTATCCTCAGACTTTATTTATATTTATTACTTTCTGGGTTGGAAGTACTCACAATACTCCCTGCACCTTGTGTGCAGATTCAGGTACACCACAGGGTGAGTGGGGACTTGTTTAGCAGAGCAGCAATTATCCGGGAGTATCGAGGTAGCTGCATGGCGTTCGCAGCCTTGATCTCTCCCATCCATTTTATCCTTTTATTCGTATTTTTTTTCCTAGACAGACTAGTGATAGGTGAATATTCCGTTTTAGAGGCTCATGTTCGGGACACCAGATCTGTGGGATATTTAGTAGTTTCTTGGGATTCTCGAATGTTAGAAATTATATCAGAGATTCGGCATTTAAATTGCTGTTTTAATTTATTCATTTGTGAATAATCATTTATCCATCTAGGTTATTTGGTTAAGGTTGTGTAAATGGTCGGGCTTGCCTAGCAGTGTGTTGGGCGCCATCACGACCGGGGTTGGGGGCGTGACAAGTGGAAAAGAATCTTTGGGACATGCCTTGCTTAAATCCTTATAATTTACACACATCCTAAGATTGTTCCCATTTTTAGGAACTACGAGTACATTGGCTAACCATTCAGGATACTTCACTTCCCGAATAGACCCTATTTTGAGAAGTTTAGTTACCTCGTCCTTTATGAATGCATGCTTTACCTCGGACTGGGCCTTCTCTTTTGTTTCACCAGTCTGAAATTTGGGTCCAGGCTTAGTCAATGTGTCGTTATCTACGGCGGGATCCCCGTCATGTCTAAGTGGGACCAAGCAAAATAATCTATGTTATCAATAAGAAATTGAATAAGCTTTTTCCTGAGTTCGGGGGTTAACCCCGTTCCCAGGTATACCTTTCACTCGGGCAGGTAATCGATCAATATAACCTGTTCCAGCTCTTCGACCATTGATTTTGTGGCGTTGGAATCTCCGGGAACAACAAATGTTTGAGGGGTCAAAAAATCTTCCTATTCCTCTTCCATTTCCTGCTTCTCCGATTTGGTCGAGGCTGGTGGCGGTGATTGCTAATTGGCTTCTTGTATATCCTTGATGCCCGATCCTTCATATGTTGATAGCGCTAAAATCGGTACTACCTCATCGACCGCGAACATTTCTTTTGCAGCGTGCTGCTCCCCATGCACCATTTTTACCCCGTCCGACCTCAGGAGTTTCATCATTTGTGGAGAGTCGAAGGGACTGCGCTCATATTATGTATCCAAGGCCTCCCAACCAGGGTGTTCTACCTCATGTCGCCCTTGATTACGTGAAACTTGGTATCTTTGATAGTTCTAGCCACGTTCACCAATAGGATAATCTCTCCTTTAGTTATTTCACTGGCCATATTGAAACCGTTCAAGACCCGAGCTATGGGCACGATCTGATCTTCTAGGCCGAGCTGCTTCACGACCCTTGATCGGATGATATTTGCCGAGCTACCTGGATCCACTAAAACACACTTAACTTGAACATTATTTAATAAGATAGAAATTACTAGGACGTCATTGTGAGGCTGAGAAATTCCTTTTGCTTCCTCGTCGTTGAATGATACGATTCCTCCTGGCACATAGTCTCGGGTTCGTCTCTCCCTAGTAATTGATACCTTAGTGCGTCTGAACACGGGCCCTTGTGGAATATCGACCCCTCCGATGATCATATGAATTACATGCTGCGGCTCCTCCTGTTCATTTTTTATGTTGGCTTCCCTTTCCCTGAAATGATTCTTGGCTCGATCACTTAGGAATTCTCGAAGGTGGCCCTCATTGAATAAACAGGCTACCTCCTCTCTCAGTTTCCTGAAATCCTCGGTCATGTGACCATGTGTGCCATGATATTTACACATCAGATTGGGGTTCCTTTGGGAAGGATCGGTCTGTATGGGCCTGGGCCATCCGGTATCTTTGATTCTTCCAATTGCCGATACAATGCCTGACGCATCGACACTAAAATTATATTCCGACAATCGAGGTGCCTCTGTGGGATCGGTGTGCTTATCAAAACCACTTTTACTCATGAGTCCCCGAGAATTCTGTCCTCGATCGCTTCTTCGATAGTTCCGACAGAATTGCGTCCTGGACCTCTATTCCTGCGATATGAGGTGTACGGTTGATATCAGTCTTCGTTCGATCTTGGCTCCCTGTCGATGTCCCTCTGATTTTTGGCTGCTGACCTGTTTGGGTGCACTGAACCGGAAGGAGCTCCTAATTGGTCATCCTCGACCCTGATCTTTGATTGGTACCGATTGTGTATATCTGCCCAAGTTACAGCCGGATACTCGATCAAATTTTGCTTCAGCTGACGTGATGCTATCGAACTTCATTCATTCAATCCCTGAGTGAAAGCTTGAATGGCCCATTCATCTCTGACCGATGGCAACTCCTTGTGTTCCATTTGAAATCGGGATACAAACTCCCTCAACATTTCATTATCCCTCTGTCTTACTTTGAAAAGGTCCGATTTCCTTGTCGCAACCTTTATGGCTCCGACATGTGCCTTTACGAAAGTGTCCGCCAACATGGAAAACAAGTCAATAGAATTTGGTGGTAGATTGTGGTACCAAATGATTGCTCCCTTCGATAGGGTTTCCCCAAACTTCTTCAATAAAACAGATTCGATATGATCCTCTTCCAGATCGTTACCCTTGACGGCACATGTAGAGGTGACATACTCGTTGGGATCGATGTTCCCATTGTATTTAGGTATATCCGGCATACGAAACTTCTTTGGAATGGGTTTCAGAGCCGAACTCGGAGGGAATGACTTTTGTACAAATTTTTTTAATCCATCTGATAAGTGCATTTTACCTGATCTTAACCGCATAATTTCTCTCATAAAAACATATAAATTATCATGTTTCCTCCATATTCTTAACTTTATTTTGCAGGAATAATTATAGAAGAATTATTGTGCGCGGCATGAAGAAAAATACAACAGAGAAGTGTGAAATCGAGCTACGATTCATTACTGCCGTGACAATGCACCAAGTCTCGATTTGCCATGATGAAATCTAAACTTAGAATTGCAGAATTCTCATCTCTGCAATGAATCAAAATCTTGATTTGCCATTGAAATCTACAACCAAATCGAGAATTCAAATTCTCATATCTGCAAATGCAAAATCTAGATTCGCCATGGAAATCCAGTACCAAATCCAGAAGTCATCATGAAACTTTCTTATAAGAAGATGTTGCCCGATCAGAGAAGGGCATCACAGTAGAGAGAAAGCTTAGAGCTAGAAGTCCGAATCCGAATTCTTAATAAGCTTCTCTGTTTTATTTCTTTTACTAGTATCGAGTTATCTTTTCTTTTAAATCACAATAGTGGTTTAGTTGTTGTTTCTAAATAAATTCCAGTGTAGAAAATTACTCTAGTTCCTCTTTTAATTAAATAGGGGGAATTATTCTTCTTGAATATTTCTTTCTATTTTCTTATTTAATGGACAAGAATATTTCCATTGTTAGTACTAGTTCCAGTATGGAATAACTTTTCTTGTGTTGGGAGAAAGACGGATCTTAATATTTCTATATAATAGTAGATATTATTCCTCAAATTCACATGCTTGAGCTAGAATGGATTTAACTTTTATCTGCTTTTACAGTTAGACGTTATTTAATTTATTAACATCTATCTATCTTATACTACATATTAACTGTTTATTAATTCTTCTAAATAATCGCAGAAGAGGCGGAGAAATAATATATATTTAAAAAAATGTAAGTTAATAATTTTTTGGGAAATTTAAAAATTGTTTTTTTAATTATTTTTATTCAGTAACATCTAATCTCTTTTATGTTATAATTAATTTTACACTTATTTGTGATCGAGAGAGGCGAATGGTGTAATAATAAGTTATAACAAGTAGGGTAACCCAGAAAGGGGACCTACTATCAAGATCATATTTTATTTCAATCATATATTTCTGGTTCTTTAGTAATTACCATTTTGAAGATTAAATTTGTATAAACCGAGAGGAGTGCAATTAATTATTCAACTTGAGTAATAATATATATTTGAATCGTGAGAGGCATTTATACCTTTTTGAGAAATAGAAATTGAAGAATAATAATTCTAACTATATAATAGAATATTAAGTGAAGTCAAGATCCCAACACCTTTTATTATATTTGTGAAAAATAAAATATTTTCTACTGCTCTATTTATGCATTTTTAGTTAGTTAATTTACAACTCAACTCTTTCTTATTTTCTCAAATAGTAATTAAAACAAGAAACGTCTGTAGAATAGATTTCTATACTATAATTTGACAGAGTGCGAGTTTAATTTATACACACGCCAGACACTCGTCAAATTTTTGGCGCCATTGCCGGGGATTGGCTAAACTCTACTACAGATTAATCGTTTTACTACTAATTTGAGATTTTTTTTATTTGTCTAATTATTTTAACTTTTTTTCAGAAATTTCAGAAAGTGTATGACCCGTTCCTCTTCTAGAGAACTAGTCAAATACGATCCTGAAATTGAAAAATCCTTGCGGTTGTTACGAAAAGAACAAACCTCACGATCTCAAATTTTCACATCAGAGGAAATGGAGAACGAAGAACTCAATAACCAACTTCCACCGCATCAAGTAGAAGAACAGTTTGATGAGGTAGCTCCACGACGTGACAGAATACTTAGAGATTATGCAAGGCCAGATCATTTTGAAGGAGAATCAAGTGTGAGGAGACCACCAATTGCAGCAAACAACTTTGAAATCCGCACAGGCTTGATTCAAACCATTCAACAGTCATGTCAGTTTACTGGTGATCCGAGTGAAGATCCTCACACTCATTTAATTGATTTTCTTGAATTAGTTGAAACTTGCAGGTATATTGGAGTCACAACAGATGCTATTAGGTTGCGACTTTTTCCTTTTTCATTAAAAGGTGAAGCCAAAACATGGTTGCGAAGTCTACCATGAGGTTCCATTACAACATGGGACTAAATGAGCCCAAAATTTCTTAATAAATATTTTTCACCTGCAAAAACATTTAAAATGAAGCAAGAAATCAATAATTTTATGCAGACAGATTCTGAATCTGTATACCAGGCATGGGAAAGATTAGCAGCAATGTTAAGAAAATGTCCACATCATGGTATCCAAGACCCTGACATTTTATATATTTTTTATTAATGGTCTTAAACCCTCTGCTAGAAATGTAACTGATGCAGCATCAGGAGGATCAATAATGGGAAAAACTACTATAGAAGCGATGCAATTGCTTAATGAGATTACGGAAAATGTTGTTCAATGGCCCTCAGACAGAATGATTATCAAGAAAACAACAGGAGTAAATCAAGTTGAAGCTTTGAATTCATTGACACAACAAATTGCGACCTTAACACAAAAAGTTGAGGCTTTTCAGGTAGGTGCTCACATCATCCCAACTTGAGAATTGTGATGTTTTGTCAAGGTAATCATCCAAATCATGAATGCCAAGCTTCAACACAAAATGAGGACAGGTAAATGTGATTGGTTATAGAAATAATTACTCATTCGGTAGTCCCATGGCACAAAAACATCCAGGATTTCAATGGAGTAATCCTAATGGTGCTGAAAATCCTCAAAGATTTTTTAATTCAAAAGCAGCAGGTACAGGGACCGCCTGGTTTTCAAAATCAAAATAGAGGGCAACAAAGTTTTCAAACAATATCAGCAGCAGCCTCAAAGATCTCATCAACAAAGCGCCTTGAAGACCTGATGTACAAATTCATTAAGGCTACTGACGAGAAGGTTGAAAGTCAACATTCAGCTATCAAGAATTTGGAAATTCAGGTAAGCCAATTAGCGACCCTCATGTCTGGACAAATGCAAGGTGCTCTACCAAGCAACACTGAGAAAAATCCAAAAGAGCACCTCAAAGCCATCTCTCTACGATCAGGTAAATCTCTTGATGATCCATATGCAAACAGAGAAGGAAAGCCACAAGTAGTGGAAAAGGTAAATGAAGGTGAGAATAAAATAGAATCTAAGTTTCCAAAAGAACAAAAGAATAAAGGGAAAAATGTACAAGAAAACGAAATTGATAACAAATCCTCACTCTGTACCTCTCCCTTTTCCCCAAAAGATGAAAAGAGAAAAAGCTTGACAAACAGTTTTCAAGTTTCTAGATATTTTGAAGCAACTTTATATTAACATACCTTTCACAGATGCTTTGACCAAATGCCTTCATATGCTAAATTCTCCAAGGAATTTTATCAAAGTAAAAGAAATTAGAAAAAGTTTCAGTGGTTAAGCTTACAGAAAAATGTAGTGCTATACTTCAAAATAAGCTCCCTCAGAAACTTGGTGATCCGGGAAGTTTTACAATTCCTTGTACCGTGGGAGGTACTCACTTTGAAAAGGCGTTATGTGATTTAGATGCCTTTAATAAATCTAATGCTTTTTTCAATTTTCAGGAATTAAGAACTTGGTGAAATAAAAAGATACTCGTTGTCTCTTCAATTAGCTGATCAAAGTACTAAGAGACCAAAAGGAATTATTGAAAATAATCCTTTGTTAGAGTTGATAAATTTATATTCCCTGTAGATTTATAGTACTTGAAATGGAAGATACTGAGGTACCAATTGATTTTAGGCAGACCATTTCTTGCAACAGGAAGAGCAATAATTGACGTCCATCAAGGACAATTAAATTTTGCGAGTTGACGAGGAAAGAGTGATATTTGACATGCAGAAAAATGATGAAATTTTCCTGGGGATGAGTCATCATCATCTTGTTTTCAAATTGACTTACTAGATGACCTTGGTAGATGAATACAAAGATAATCAGTTAATTAGTGATTCATTGGAGAGATGTTTGGCTAGGTCAGGTACCATAAGTGATGATAACCCCGTAATTAGAAAACAAGCTGAAATACTAGAAAAAGATCAGAAAATAAGGAATCTCACAAGAAGGAGTACAATTAAAAATTGAACTCAAAGAACTTCCTTCCTCATTTTAAAATATGTGTTTCTTGAACCTGAATTATTTCCAATAATCATTTCATCTTCTTTGACTACAGAACAGGAAAGCAAATTGATTGGAGTCCCGAAAAACACAAAAGAGCCTTAGGGTGGACTATAGCTGGACATTAAAGGAATCAGTCCAGCTAATTGTATGCACAAGATTCTTATGGAGAATGATTATAACCAATAGTCCAACCACAAAGGAGACTAAACCCAAGCAATGCAGGAAATCGTCAAGAATGAAGTGGTGAAACTTCTAGCAGCAAGGTATACATTTATCCAATATCTGACAGTCCTTGGGTAAGTCCTGTACAAGTAGTACCAAAGAAAGAGGTATGACAGTAATAAAAAATGAAAATAATAAACTCATACCTACTGAAACAATCACAGGATGGAGAGTCTATATTGATTACAGACGACTTTAATGATGCCACAAGGAAAGAATCATTTTCCTTTGCCCTTTATTGATCAATGCTTGAAAGAGTTTGCAGGCCATGGTTTTACTATTTTTTTTGACGATATTCTGGGTATAATCAGATACAATTGCTCCAAAAGATCAAGAGAAACCACATTTACATGCCCCCAAGGTACGTATGCTTACCGAAGAATGCCATTTGGACTATGCAATGCTCCTGCTACATTTCAGCGTTGCATGTCGGCAATTTTCTCAGATATGACTTATGGATGATTTCACACTTTTTGGTAAGACATTTGAAGATTGTCTCGATCATTTAACTCTGGTGCTTAAAAGTTGTGAAGAGACAAATCTAGTTCTTAATTGGGAAAAATATCATTTCATGGTAACAGAGGGAATTGTTTTAGGACATAAAATTTCTGCTAAAGGGATAGAAGTTGATAAGGCTAAAATTGATCTTTATAGCAGGATTACCCCCTCCTACCACTGTTAAAGAAATTAGAAGTTTCTTAGGGCATGCAGGTTTTTTATAAAAGGTTTTATAAAAGATTTTTCAAAAAATCTCAAAACTTGACTAACCTACTAATGAAAGATGTGAAGTTGAATTTCAGATAATTGCAGGACGCATTTGAGATTCTCAAGAACAATTGACTAATGCTCCAATTGTTGTTTCTCCTGACTGGAGCCAACCCTTTAAATAATGTGTGATGCAAGTGATACAGCAGTAGGAGCGATATTTAGGGACAAAAAAGAGATAAGATTTTCAGGCCTATTCACTACACAAGTAGAACCCTCAATGAAGCTCAAAAGAGTTATGCTACAACTGAGAAGGAACTACTTGTAGTAGTATTTGCATTGAACAAATTTCGTTCCTATTTTGATAGGAACAAAGTTACAATTTATACTGATCATGCAGCTTTAAAAATCCTTTTAGCAAAGAAAGATCTAGACCCGATTTGCTAAGATGGATACTCCTTTTGCAAGAATTCATCTTAAAATAAAAGACCGAAAAGGTTATGAGATCAGTAGCTGATCATTTGTCTCGTTTGGAAATCCTTCCTACCGAGATAAAAGATATCAAAGAGGAATTTCCTTATGAACATATACTTCAGTCACAACCGTTATAAATCGACCACCGTGGTTTGCTGATATTGCCAACTACTTGGCTGGAGGATGGATTCCAAAAGATTTTTTCTTATGAACAAAAGAAAAAACTTAAAAAAGAAGCAAGACATTATTACTGGAGATCCTTACTTGTTTAAATTTTGTGCAGATGACATAATTAGGAGATGTGTACCGGAGACAGAAATGAGAAACATCTTAAGTCACTGCCATGATGGGGCTGCAGGAGGACACTATGAGGAAGAAGGACACAGCCTAAAGTACTTGAAGTTGGCTTTTTCTGGCCTACTCTATTCAAAGATGCAAGGAATTATGTCGCCACCTGCGATAAATGCCAGAGAATTGGTAACATTTCAAAAAGGGACGAAATGCCTCTTAACTCTATTTCATGTGTGAAATCTTTGATGTTTGGGGCGTTGATTTTATGGGTCCTTTTCCTCCTCCAAATGGCTATGAATATATTTTGGTAGCTGTTG
>NW_017671349.1:207292-249017 GCF_001879085.1 Nicotiana attenuata | reverse complement strand
TATTATTATAATTATTATTATTATTATTATTATTATTATTATTATCTCTTTTTTTTTTGTTTTTACTGTAACTATTAATACTAGTAACGTTTTTTTTTTAGTTTTCTCTTATTAACAATAATCCTACTTACTGTTTTCGTATCATTTTCTTTCTTCATCTTTTTAATTTTTATTTTACTCTACAGTATCTACTATTGTTTCTAGGATCAGATAGCTCTTTTCATTATAAGAAAAATACTTTATTTTCTGTTTTTAATTAGTATCACTAATTATATTAAGTACTACTACTATTTCAATTTTTATATATTTTTTTGGTGTCACCACTACTATTTTAGGAACTAAGTTTGATTTTCTTTCAACAAAAAAAAAAAACTTTGCTTTAAGGATTTCAGGTAGTTTATGACCCGCTCTTCTACAAAAAGTTGGCGAATTACGATCCAGAAATTGAAAAATCTCTTCGATTGCGCAGGAAAGGACAAACATCATCTTCTCAAAGTATAGCTTGTGAAGAAATGGAGAACGAAGAACTCAATAACCAACTCCCGCCACATCAAGTAGAAGAACAGTTTGATGAGGTGGCACCACGACGTGATAGAATACTTAGAGATTATGCAAGGACAGATCATTTTGAAGGAGAATCAAGTGTGAGGAGACCACCAATTGCAGCAAACAACTTTGAAATCCGCACAGGCTTGATTCAAACCATTCAACAGTCATGTCAGTTTACTGGTGATGCGAGTGAAGATCCTCACACTCATTTAATTGATTTTCTTGAATTAGTTGAAACTTGCAGGTATAATGGAGTCACAACAGATGCTATTAGGTTGCGGTTTTTTCCTTTTTCATTAAAAGGTGAAGCCAAAACATGGTTGCGAAGTCTACCAAGAGGTTCCATTACAACATGGGACCAAATGACCAAAAAATTTCTTAATAAATATTTTTCACCTACAAAAACATTTAAAATGAAGCAAGAAATTAATAATTTTATGCGGACAGATTCTGAATCTGTATACCAGGCATGGGAAAGATTAGCAGCAATGTTAAGAAAATGTCCACATCATGGTATCCAAGACCCTGACATTTTATATATTTTCTATCATGGTCTTAAACCCTCTGCTAGAAATGTAATAGATGCAGCATCAGGAGGATCAATAATGGGAAAAACTACTATAGAAGCGATGCAATTGCTTAATGAGATTACGGAAAATGTTGTTCAATGGCCTCAGACAGAATGATTATCAAGAAAACAGCAGGAGTAAATCAAGTTGAAGCTTTGAATTCATTGACACAACAAATTGTGACCTTAACACAAAGAGTTGAGCCTTTTCAGGTAGGTGCTCACACATCATCCCAACTTGAGAATTGTGATGTTTGTCAAGGTACTCATCCAAATCATGAATGCCAAGCTTCAACACAAAATGAGGAACAGGTAAATGTGATTGGTTATAGAAATAATTACTCATTCGGTAGTCCCATGGCACAAAAACATCCAGGATTTCAATGGAGTAATCCTAATGGTGCTGAAAATCCTCAAAGATTTTTTAATCAAAAGCAGCAGGTATAGGGACCACCTGGTTTTCAAAATCAAAATAGAGGGCAACAAAGTTTTCAACAATATCAGCAGCAGCCTCAAAGATCTCATCAACAAAGCCTTGAAGACCTGATGTACAAATTCATTAAGGCTACTGACGAGAAGGTTGAAAGTCAACATTCAGCTATCAAGAATTTGGAAATTCAGGTAAGCCAATTAGCGACCCTCATGTCTGGACAAATGCAAGGTGCTCTACCAAGCAACACTGAGAAAAATCCAAAAGAGCACCTCAAAGCCATCTCTCTACGATCAGGTAAATCTCTTGATGATCCATATGCAAACAGAGAAGGAAAGCCACAAGTAGTGGAAAAGGTAAATGAAGGTGAGAATAAAATAGAATCTAAGTTTCCAAAAGAACAAAAGAATAAAGGGAAAAATGTACAAGAAAACGAATTGATAACAAATCCTCACTCTGTACCTCTCCCTTTTCCCCAAAAGATGAAAAGAGAAAAGCTTGACAAACAGTTTTCAAGTTTCTAGATATTTTGAAGCAACTTTATATTAACATACCTTTCACAGATGCTTTGACACAAATGCCTTCATATGCTAAATTTCTCAAGGAATTTTTATCAAGTAAAAGAAATTAGAAGAAGTTTCAGTGGTTAAGCTTACAGAAAAATGTAGTGCTATACTTCAAAATAAGCTCCCTCAGAAACTTGGTGATCCGGGAAGTTTTACAATTCCTTGTACCGTGGGAGGTACTCACTTTGAAAAGGCGTTATGTGATTTAGATGCTTTAATAAATCTAATGCCTTTTTCAATTTTCAGGAAATTAGAACTTGGTGAAATAAAAGATACTCGTGTGTCTCTTCAATTAGCTGATCAAAGTACTAAGAGACCAAAAGGAATTATTGAAAATATCCTTGTTAGAGTTGATAAATTTATATTCCCTGTAGATTTTATAGTACTTGAAATGGAAGAAAATACTGAGGTACCATTGATTTTAGGCAGACCATTTCTTGCAACAGGAAGAGCAATAATTGACGTCCATCAAGGACAATTAATTTTGCGAGTTGATGAGGAAAGAGTGATTTTTGACATGCAGAAAATGATGAAATTTCCTGGGGATGAGTCATCATCATCTTGTTTTCAAATTGACTTACTAGATGACCTTGTAGATGAATACAAAGATAATCAGTTAATTACTGATTCATTGGAGAGATGTTTGGCTAGGTCAGGTACCATAAGTGATGATAACCCCGTAATTAGAAAACAAGCTGAAATACTAGAAAAAGAGTCAGAAAATAAGGAAGTCTCACAAGAAGGAGTACAATTAAAAATTGAACTCAAAGAACTTCCTTCTCATTTAAAATATGTGTTTCTTGAACCTGAATTATTTCCAGTAATCATTTCATCTTCTTTGACTATAGAACAGGAAAGCAAATTGATTGGAGTCCCGAGAAAACACAAAAGAGCCTTAGGGTGGACTATAGCTGACATTAAAGGAATCAGTCCAGCTATTTGTATGCACAAGATTCTTATGGAGAATGATTATAAGCCAATAGTCCAACCACAAAGGAGACTAAACCCAGCAATGCAGGAAATCGTCAAGAATGAAGTGGTGAAACTTCTAGCAGCAGGTATCATTTATCCAATATCTGACAGTCCTTGGGTAAGTCCTGTACAAGTAGTACCAAAGAAAGGAGGTATGACAGTAATAAAAAATGAAAATAATAAACTCATACCTACTAGAACAGTCACAGGATGGAGAGTCTATATTGATTACAGACGACTTAATGATGCCACAAGGAAAGATCATTTTCCTTTGCCCTTTATTGATCAAATGCTTGAAAGAGTTGCAGGCCATGGTTTTTACTATTTTTTTGACGGATATTCTGGGTATAATCAGATACCAATTGCTCCAAAAGATCAAGAGAAAACCACATTCACATGCCCCCAAGGTACGTATGCTTACCGAAGAATGCCATTTGGACTATGCAATGCTCCTGCTACATTTCAGCGTTGCATGTCGGCAATTTTCTCAGATATGACTGAAAAGTTTCTTGAAATATTTATGGATGATTTCACACTTTTTGGTAAGACATTTGAAGATTGTCTCGATCATTTAACTCTGGTGCTTAAAAGTTGTGAAGAGACAAATCTAGTTCTTAATTGGGAAAAATATCATTTCATGGTAACAGAGGGAATTGTTTTAGGACATAAAATTTCTGCTAAAGGGATAGAAGTTGATAAGGCTAAAATTGATCTTATAGCAGGATTACCCCCTCCTACCACTGTTAAAGAAATTAGAAGTTTCTTAGGGCATGCAGGTTTTTATAGAAGGTTTATAAAAGATTTTTCAAAAATCTCAAAACCTCTGACTAACCTACTAATGAAAGATGTGAAGTTTGAATTTTCAGATAATTGCAGGAACGCATTTGAGATTCTCAAGAAACAATTGACTAATGCTCCAATTGTTGTTTCTCCTGACTGGAGCCAACCCTTTGAAATAATGTGTGATGCAAGTGATACAGCAGTAGGAGCGATATTGGGACAAAAAAGAGATAAGATTTTCAGGCCTATTCACTACACAAGTAGAACCCTCAATGAAGCTCAAAAGAGTTATGCTACAACTGAGAAGGAACTACTTGTAGTAGTATTTGCATTTGACAAATTTCGTTCCTATTTGATAGGAACAAAGGTTACAATTTATACTGATCATGCAGCTTTAAAATACCTTTTAGCAAAGAAAGATGCTAGACCCAGATTGCTAAGATGGATACTCCTTTTGCAAGAATTCGATCTTAAAATAAAAGACCGAAAAGGTTATGAGAATCAGGTAGCTGATCATTTGTCTCGTTTGGAAAATCCTCCTACCGAGATAAAAGATATCAAAGAGGAATTTCCTTATGAACATATACTTTCAGTCACAACCGTTATAAATCGACCACCGTGGTTTGCTGATATTGCCAACTACTTGGCTGGAGGATGGATTCCAAAAGATTTTTCTTATGAACAAAAGAAAAAACTTAAAAAAGAAGCAAGACATTATTACTGGGAAGATCCTTACTTGTTTAAATTTTGTGCAGATGACATAATTAGGAGATGTGTACCGGAGACAGAAATGAAGAACATCTTAAGTCACTGCCATGATGGGGCTGCAGGAGGACACTATGGAGGAAGAAGGACAGCAGCTAAAGTACTTGAAGTTGGCTTTTTCTGGCCTACTCTATTCAAAGATGCAAGGAATTATGTCGCCACCTGCGATAAATGCCAGAGAATTGGTAACATTTCAAAAAGGGACGAAATGCCTCTTAACTCTATTTTCATGTGTGAAATCTTTGATGTTTGGGGCGTTGATTTTATGGGTCCTTTTCCTCCTCCAAATGGCTATGAATATATTTTGGTAGCTGTTGACTATGTTTTATTATGGGTAGAAGCAATTGCTACTAGAAAAAATGATGCTCATATTGTTTGTGCTTTTCTCAAGAAATATATTTTTTCTAGATTTGGAACTCCACGAGGTATAATAAGTGATCAAGGAACTCATTTTATAAATAGACAATTTGCTAGTTTGTTACTAAAATATGGAGTAACTCATAAAACAGGAACCCCATATCATTCTCAAACAAGCGGGCAAGTAGAAGTTTCCAACAGAGAATTAAAAAGAATTTTAGAAAAAACTGTTGGTTCTTCTCGAAAAGATTGGTCTTTAAAATTGGATGATGCTTTATGGGTATACAGAACTGCTTATAAAACTCCCATAGGCACATCTCCTTATAGACTAGTTTTTGAAAAAGCTTGTCATCTACCTGTGGAATTAGAACATAAAGCATACTGGGCTATAAAATTGTTGAATCAAAACTTACTAGATGCAGGTAAAAATCGTCTATTGCAGCTTGATGAGTTGGAAGAGTTCAGACTTACGTCATACGAAAATGCTAAATTGTACAAGGAAAAGACAAAAAAATGGCATGACAAGCTCATCCGCCATAAAGATTTTAAAGTTGGAGATCAAGTTCTATTGTACAATAGCCGATTGAGATTATTCTCAGGAAAGTTTAATTCACGCTGGACAGGACCATATACAGTAACAGGAGTGACCCCCTATGGTGCCATTGAAGTACAACATACAGATGGGGGAGACAGATTCAAAGTAAACGGTCATCGTTTGAAGCTTTATATCAACAGATTCTTCGACAAACAGGCTTCAACAATCCTTTTTGCCTAATTTTTAAAATAAGTCGATCTGGCGACATTAAACTCAGAACTATTTTCTTCCCCTCTCTTTAATCTTTAAATTATTAGTAGTTACATATAATATTTCCTTTTTAGTAAATATATATAATAAAATTAGTTTTTTTCTTATATAACAAAAAGTAAAAAAAAATAATAATAATAATAATTGTATGTATGTATTATTTTATATATATGTATGTATGTAGTATGTATTAATATATATTTCCATAATAAAGAAGCACTCTCATGATTGAGACAATGAAAGTTTTCTCCTATCATGAAAAAGAACATTTTCTTTGCCATAATCTTGTCTTTATTATATGAGAGAAACCTTGAGAAGTCAAGAAAAAGGAAATGAGGCCAGAATCGAAAAAAAATCAGGGAAGCTCCTTTATCTCCTTTTACTTTTAATTTATTTGTCATGAGGACATGACATTATTTAAGCTTCGGGGTAGAGGAATATGTTTGTTATATATGTGTTTCTTTCAAGTTTTTTTTTCGGTTAAATAAAAAAAAAGAGTATATTTTACAACTAAAAAATATGTTTTTAGTAAAATTATAAAATTAAAAAAATGAAAAAAAATTTAGTTGCCTTATTCTTAAGGCAACTTATTACATATACTTCCATGGATTTCTTGTTCAGTTCTTTGCCATGGTCGTAATATTTTGAACTGAACATTTTTTAGGACTTTTAGTTGTTTTAACTTGTTTTGGTAAATAAGTTGGCTAAACTTGATTTGACTTGAAAAGCATGACATTTAGAAAAGACGAATTCGATTAAGTACCATTTACGGGTTTTATGATCACTTTTCTAAACTCATACTTACTTATTGGTGATTGAAATCATGGTTTTCGTTAGCCCAAGTATATTGTGCGGTTAGCTTATATTGTCTAGTTCTCCTGCTTATCTGGAAATCTAGAACTTGCCTTGAATGTGGATTGAGGCGAAATTCTAGGTAGATATTTGAGTTAATAAATGAACGTAGGCCTTCTTTGCTGAGCCATAACCTAAATTGACCTACCTTAATGATTTTTATCCCTAGTTAGCCCAGTCGAGCCTAAATAAATTATCTCTTATTTTGTTGGTCGCCATGCTTTAACCCTTAGCTGTTTATTGTTATGACTTGTTTTTTGTTCACCCAACTTCCTTTTGGGCACTTTAAGAGTTGATCTGAATATAAAAATCTTGGCGTAAGGTGTAATTGTAAATAACTGGTGGAAGAATAATTGTTTGAAGTTGTCGATATTTTGAGATGTTGTCGTAAGAACTAAAAAAAAGAAAAATATATAGTTGCTTCAGAATTTCACAAAAAAAAAAAAAGCAACAAAGAAAAGTTGGCAACTCCATAAAAAAAATTAAAAGGGATGAAACAAAACAGAGGTTTATTGTTTAAATGAGATGAAAGGCAAATGTACTTAAGAGATAAAATAAATGTGTAGTGCCCATAGAGAATTTGAGTCACTATTATCTATATGTATCCTACCCATCCCTAAAGCCTACTTTACAACCTTGCAAAAGTCTTACATGATCTTAACTCAGAGACTCCTATATTAGTGGAGAACCACATGATAGTCAAGCTTATGGTTATTTCCGGTAGCTTGAGTGTCACGACCCAAAATCCACTAAGGATTGTGTTGGCGCCGGACACCGTTGTCAGGCCAGCCAACTAAAATACTTAATTAAATTCTTATTTTAATGATTTCGAAAACACTTCTTTATTACATTTAAAACGTTACTCAGTATATTCCTACGAATGAATAATGAAATATATTAAACAACCTTTAAAATTTTCGAACAAATCCAAATACACCCCCAGAACCCGGTGTCACAAGTACATGAGCAGATTTTCTAAGAGGAATCAATAAGTGCAATAACTGTCCGGAATACAATTGGACAGAAAAATGATGAAAATCCAGAGAGAGACTATACTAGCTGCGGAACCACCTCGAGGAAATACAGCTCACCTAGTCTCAGCGCCGTCATGCCGCTATGCCGCTAAGCCACACGATAAACCTGTGCAAAAAAAATGCACATCAAGTGTAGGATGAGTACGGGAACAACGTGTACCCAATGAGTATCCCGCCTAATCTCGAAGAAGTAGAGACGAGATGGCCAACTTTGACACTTACTAATGGTCCAGTAATAATATACTTAAATGTGAGGACGTCATGGATTTATATAGCATGCTCTAGTTCACAAAGCTGTAAAACAGGTAAACACCTTTAACAAATAACAAAGGATTTTCAGGATTTCTTTGCATTTATCTTCAGCAATTTATGTCAGGCCAAAAGGCAATATCAACATCAAGTATTTCAAGTAAGCAATATAAACATGCGCATATCATGCCGAGGCGACGGCCCGATCCAACAGAAATATAAATTGTGCACTGCCGAGGGTCAAACGGCCCCAACCAATAGATGCATCTATTTCCCCCGCCGCGAATCATCCATGCGACGCGATCAACATAAAGTAAACAAATACCCTGCTCGCGAATCATCCATGCGACGCAGGTACACACAGGAATACATGCTCAAACAGTCAAATTAAGAATTATCGGGGAACATCTTATCAAATAAAAACCAAATCCTCTTTTAACAATTTAATAAAATGAAGTCTAATCCTTTTCGAAATTCATTTACTAGTTCAATTTGATTTTAACAATTCAAATGTCAATAAGATTGCAAATATCCCAAGTATAGCATGCTTTTGGGGTCCTAGACTACCCAGATAATTGCATAATAGTAGCTACGCACGGACTCTCGTCACCTCGTGCGTACGTAGCCCCCACAAATAGGAGCACATAACCAATTAACTCGCCTAAGAGGACAATTCCCTCTCACAAGGTTAGAAAGGAGACTCACCTCGCTCCGAAGACCCATGACCGGCATTCTACATTCTTCCGAAGGCTTGAACCAACGTACAATGCTCCAAAACTAGCCAATGGTTATACAAATCCATTAATATATGCTAAGGTACTCATTATAATCCCATTTATAACAATTCCTAACCCCGATTGGAAAGTTGACAAAAATGCCCTCGGGCCTACGTACCCGGAATCCGAAATTTTTCGAAGATAAACTTGGCCCATGACCTTAGGAACTCAAATATATAATTTTCTCTAGATTCCATACCCGAAATCGTGGTTAAATTCCAAGAACAATAATTTTCTAGGTCTTCCCTCAAACCCCAAGTTTTTCTACAATTTTCAGACTCAAATCCATGTATAAACCTTGTATTTGACTCAAAGCTAGCTTAAGTTACTTACCTCATGACAAGTGACGAAAATGGCACCTCCAAGCTGCTCCCCATCGACTCCAATGGAAGAAAAATGGGGTTGAAATGAACTCAACCCCGAATTTTAAAGACCTCACTGCTCCAGTCATTTCCGCACCTGCGGACCCTGGACCGCTTCTGCGGTTCCGCAGCTGCGGTCAACAGCCGCTTCTGCGATCCGTCCTGGCCGCCCCCTTTTCGCTTCTGCGATGCCCACTTCCGCAGATGCAGTCCCGCTTCTGCGAAACCTTGACCGCATCTGCGGTCCACGAACCTTCGAACAAATCCGCTTCTGCAGCTCCCTCTACCGCCTCTGCGGGGACGCTTCTGCGGTCCCATTTCCGCAGAAGCAGAAATACCAGCAACCAGCAAACCTCAGCCTTCCCGAAAATCCATTTTTGATCCGTTGACCACCCGGAATTCACCCGAGGCCCCCGGGACCCCAACTAATCATACCAACCAATCCCAAAACGCATTACGGACTTGCTCGAGGCCTCAAATCACATTAAACAACACTAAAATCATGAATCAACCCCCAATCCAAGCTTTATGAACTTTAGAACTTCCAACTTCTACTTTCGATGCTTAAACCTATCAAATCACGTCCGATTGACCTCAAATTTTGCACACCAGTCATATTTGACATTACAGACCTACTACAACTTCTGGAATCGGATTCCGACCCCGATATCAAAAAGTCCACTCCCGGTCAAACTTCTCAAAAACCTTCAACTTTCTATCTTTAGCCAAATGGCTCCAAAATGACCTACGGACCTCCGAATTCACTTCCGATCGCGCCCCCAACTCCAGAATCACCATACGGAGCTATTCACAATCTCGGAATCCCAAACGGGCATCGATAACACTGAAATGCACTTCAAGCCAAACTTATGAAATTTCTTCTAAAACGCTAACTTCCACAATAGGCGCCAAAACACTTCCGGGTTATCCAAAACCCGAACCGGGCATACGCTCAAGTCCGAAATCATCATACGAACCTGCTGGAACCTTCAGATCCCGATTCTGAGGCCGTTTACTCAAAAAACCGATCCTAGTTCATTCTTTCAACTTTCAGCTTCTGAAATGAGAATTCTTTTCCCAAATCCACTCTGAACTTCCCGAAATTCAATTCCGACCACGCGTACAAGTCATTACACCTGAAATGAAGCTACTTATGGCCTCAGACTGCTAAACGACGCGCTAGGGATAAAAACGACCAGTCGGGTCGTTACATTCTCTCCCACTTAAACATACGTTCGTCCTCGAACGTGCTGAGAACTACACTGAAGTAGTCTGAAATCACTGTTTAGCACCTCATGCACTTTCCCGTGCTACCACAACTTAGTTGAGCACATTAGCTCGATAAATTTCGAAGATATTCCCTTTTATTCAAGCAAATAAGCCTTAGAGCCCAATTCCAACATCCGGAATTCTACGCCAGGCCTGTTCCAACATACGATCACCATATCATTCACTACACGTTGTACTCAAACATGACTGCATAACTTTGCTGGATTCTTACTTTGCAACACTTAATCCACAGGACCACAATAATATTTTCTGATCAACTTAGCCAAAATTCAACGAATCAGATGCTCCAATTGCACCTCGTGACACATGCAAGTCGTACTCTAACTCTTACAACACCGCCACGACGGATGAGATGTGACGAAATTCATAATCAACTGTCGAATCAACCAATCATTGAGTCTATACTTCTGACAAGAAACATTACCACATTCTGAACTAAATAATGATCTTTGCTCCTTAATATACTTCATATAATCAGATTTCACCGATCCTAAATCCAATAATCTCGTCTCACCCAGTACGAACTGCTCAGGCAATAAGCCATCCCGAACATGATCAAAAGTCCCATATGATGCCACAATGTGCCAATAGGCTACCAATTAGGATGCGATACAAAAGGAAAATGAACTCTGAAAAAGGAAGTTCAATTACCCCACTCGCGAATCATACATGCGATGCGGGCAACATACTGAACAGACACCCCGCTCGCGAATCATACATGCGACGCGGGATCACATCTAATACGAGCTTTCCTCAGAAGACAGAATACGAAACACATAAAACAGGTATGGGGAACTGTACTGAACATCACATTGTTGCGGCGTGCAACCCGATCCAAATAACATACCCATGGCGGCGTGCCACCCGATCCACACATAGAACTCACATAAGGATATGTACGTCGAGCTAAATCGCTCATTACAACAAAATACCGAATATCGGTCATAAACACACTAGGTGTATAATACCATTCCCTAGGGAGACATATAACGCTATAATCCACAAACTCGGGCACAACTAAGGTGCGATACAAGATCTGAATCTCAAGAGCCATTCTGCTCATATAACATCATCGCCACGCGGAACCTCAACACATAAAAATTTACCAAGCCGTCTCACAACTTATACAGCGCAATACATCATTACCTGGAATAGCTGATGACAAAATAACATCCCGACTGTTCCTCCATAAGGAACGCTCGGTGAAACGAACACAACTGGCCTGATATAAAGCCTTGTTCACATATAAATCAATCCACTGATCTCAAGCCGATTTCTGATTGCACCAACTTGGCTACTAACCTTTCAAAGGTCCATAGTAACTCCCTTTTTCCTCATAACACCTAAGAACAACCATTATAACTGGAGCAACCTCCTCGATTCATAACCTAATAAACAAAGTGCCCTCCAGGCATAAATTCTCAAATTAATGATATTACCACAATAGTCATACTTGGTTTAAACCTTTAGTCAATCAAGTGACTACGTGTCACATTTATATAATATTCCCGTGGGACACGCTCCCATAATCTTCAGAAATAAATAACGGGTCCGCGCATCTAAGACATCGGCCGCACTAACGCTGAAAAGCGATCAAGAATCCTTGACCAGGATGCAAAGCCTCTTTCACAACACATCGATATCAAGTGACGCTGAATACAATACCAATTTACTTTAAACATTCCACCCTTTTCTTGCTCATCCGAGCTCGTGACATCCTTACCAACAGCAAACTGCAACCTCGATCCTCACTTCGAATTTCCATGCTACTCACTGCACCCAACATGCCAATATACGATAGAACACGATTTTCATCGTAACTCCGAAATCATTAATATTTTAACACTTCATCATATAAGAACTTTTCACTTAAATCACTTCAGGAGAATCATAGCAACACACAGGTAAATTCCTATAACCGTAGGATATGCAAATCTCTAAGTAGTGGTCCAAGCCACCATAGCCCTTCCAGAATCCGCTTCCACTTAATAAGCCATAACAGAAGAATGCTTCTGAATAACATCAATTACGGCGGCCGACAAGCCTCACACGTACCGCCACAAATCATACGCATAACTTGATCACGCTGAATGAACTGATCACTGACCCCAATATGCCAATTCAACTATGGCTAATCAATCTACCTCCTTCCATTTATCCTTGATTGCCTTGGAAATAATACTAACTCTATTCAACACATAACATACTCCCTCTACACTCACCCCGAGTGGCCTTGAGTCACGAGACCATGCTGTCTCAAATCCCACGAACCATTTCATATCTCTCAAATGCTACATCACAAGTCAAAATATCATAGAACATTCTGGGCACCTTCTCATAAGCTGTTACAAATCTTGATCCTTAACTGTACTCATAGGCTTGAAATCATTGGGCACCACACTTTATCCCTTGGGATCTACTAGGACCGTTGTTGAGAGCCACCCGCTCTGACTTGGTCCCGAATATAATCAACTCCATGAATCTTCTAGCACATTAATACCCTCTAAACGAAGCACCTGGTAGAATCACTCCCCTTTAAACCCGCTTATATACAAGGCATAAATCCTGAATCCTTCCCCCAAATCTGAACATGAGCCAATAAGGCCGACCATAGCATGAATCCAACAATTCATCTACTCAAATTACCACTTATGGTCTTTTCCCGTAGTTGAAACAACCCATCGATATGCAGATAAACGGAAACCTCGCAAGTAGTTAACCATGCAACCCAATCATAGGCGGTGGGACTCTCCCACTTAGCTTGAAGCCATTACTTCACAACTCTGGAATTTATCAGGATTCTTTATCTCTTATTGGCATAACCGGGCGCAATCAACCGCCAAAATTCTCGGAATCATTCGGTAAACACCCCCTTTTCGATACTCTGAATCATCAACCCCCTTCGTATGATCGATCTCCTCGCTGTATAACCAATAGAATTCTTCGCAGAAGCCTCGCCAACCACGCGACCGCTAACCTGCTCATAGGAAATAACCCTCCTATGGAAATCACTTCCCGACATCTTCCAATGCTGCTGCACGGGATACAATCACCATGACATCAATAACCCATCCTGAGTCCAAGCTCACTCTCTAGCTGTACCAGTCCATTTATCCCTTTGTGGACATCAATTAAATGTGCGGCAATATCCTTCCAATTCAAGGTTATGTTGTGTCCTTCTTTATTTCAAGCAGCTCCTTCCTGCTGTATCAAATCTCCTGCCGTTTAATGGCCCATGCTTCAAGTTAACTTCGTAGGCCCCAATCACTAATCTATGAAATTCTCAAATCATCCCATATGCCCCTTAAGGTGCGTAGTCATCCTACCACAATGCCCATATGCGACTCCGCCACTCTCCCACTCTGGCGTAACTCATCTCTTTAATTGACTACTCGCCCTTTGCTTCTTATACTTGGCCTCCTAGAAACCTTAGTCACCTCCTGACACTTCCCAAACGTCTTTCCTCATACTTTGCTGCTCATCTGTTGCTTTAAATAAACTCTATCTTCGTGGCACTTGAACCCACAATTGCTGCTAACCTTTAAACCTTTCCAAAGGTCATCTTTATCGAACTGTCATCATTAGAAATTCGGATTCGATCCTAAACCACCGCACCATGTGATATCTGACAGCTGTATCTCCAATACTATTTCACAATATCTTGCCTTAAAGGCGAATTGTAGCAGATTATAACATCGACGGACTTTGTACGTTCCATTAGGGCCACGACGCCCCATCATAGAAGAAAGCTCCATCACGCTAGCAAATACCAGGTCTCATTACTTCCACCAGCCCATATCTGACCATCCTTAGTCCGACTGCCTCTCCCTTGCCGGGAATAAAATACCAAATCCCTTGATTACACACTGGATAAATCTCCCTTCAAGTCATTCACTGCCCCGACACGCGGGCAACATCCTAACATCACAACAATACTGCGGAATAATCGCTCATAAGCATCATGGAAACCTGTGCCTAGCCTCAAGGCTCTTAGAAGTTCTGTCAGTGAGTTGAAACAATAGAATATCCTTCCATAAGGCGACTATAATAGTCCAATCAACTATACCGGGAGGATCATCCCGCACCACATTTGTAGTGCCATTACAATCCTTCAATTTTTGATTTCTAACAAGCGCTTGCGTCACGTAAGATTGAGTAGGAAGGATTCAAAGGCATAAGCCTCAATAAATCGATCCGCACGATAAGGAAATCAAGAAGGAAAGTACTCCTAACAGCCTTGTAGCCTCCCGAGGATAAGTACAGACTTCTCCGTACCGATCCACAAGACTCTACTGGACTTGCTAATGACTCGTGAGACCGACGGGAACCTAGTGCTCTGATACCATGTTGTCACGGCCCAAAATCCACTAAGGGTCGTGGTGGCGCCGGACACCGCTGTTAGGCCAGCCAACTAAAATAATTAATTAAATTCTTATTTTAATGATTTCGAAAACACTTCTTTATTACGTTTAAAATGATACTCAGTATATTCCTACGAATGAATAATGAAATATATTACACAACCTTTAAAATTTCCGAACAAATCCAAATACACCCCCAGAACCCGGTGTCACAAGTACATAAGCAGATTTTCTAAGAGGAATCAATAAGTGCAATAACTGTCCAGAATACAATTGGACAGAAAAATAATGAAAATCCAGAGAGAGACTATACTAGCTGCGGAACCACCTCGAGGAAATAACACTCACCTAGTCTCTGCGCCGTCATGCCGCTATGCCGCTAAGCCACACGATAAACCTGTGCAACAAAAATGCACATCAAGTGTAGTATGAGTACGAAAATAATGTGTACCCAATGAGTATCCCGCCTAATCTCGAAGAAAAAGAGACGAGATGGCCAACTTTGACACTTACTAATGGTCCAGTAATAATATACTAAAATGTGAGGAAGTCATGGATTTATATAGCATGCTCTAGTTCACAAAGTTGTAAAACAGGTAAACACCTTTAACAAATAACAAAGGATTTTCAGGATTTCGTTCCATTTATCTTCAGCAATTTATGTCAGGCCAAAAGGCAATATCAACATCAAGTATTTCAAGTAAGCAATATAAACATGCACATATCATGCCGAGGCGACGGCCCGATCCAACAGAAATATAAACTGTGCACTGCCGAGGGTCGAACGGCCCGAACCAATAGATGCATCTATTTCCCCCGCTCGCGAATCATCCATGCGACGCGGTCAACATAAAGTAAACAAATATCCTGCTCGCGAATCATCCATGCGACGCAGGTACACACAGGAATACATGCTCAAACAGTCAAATTAAGAATTATCGGGGAACATCTTATCAAATAAAAACCAAATCCTCTTTTAACAATTTAAGAAAATGAAGTCTAATCCTTTTTTAAATTCATTTACTAGTTCAATTTGATTTTAAAAATTCAAATGTCAATAAGATTGCAAATATCCCAAGTATAGCATGCTTTTGGGGTCCTAGACTACCCGGACAATTGCATAATAGTAGCTACGCACGGACTCTCGTCACCTCGTACGTACGTAGCCCCCACAAATAGGAGCACATAACCAATTAACTCACCTAAGGGGACAATTCCCTCTCACAAGGTTAGAAAGGAGACTCACCTCGCTCCGAAGACCCATGACCGACATTCTACATTCTTCCGAAGGCTTGAACCAACGCACAATGCTCCAAAACTAGCCAATGGTTATACAAATTCATTAATATATGCTAAGGTAATCATTATAATCCCATTTATAGCAATTCCTAACCCCGATTGGAAAGTTGACAAAAATGCCCTCGGGCCTACGTGCCCGGAATCCGAAATTTTTCGAAGATAAACTTGGCCCATGACCTTAGGAACTCAAAAATATAATTTTCTCTAGATTCCATACCCGAAATCGTGGTTGAATTTCAAGAACAATAATTTTCTAGGTCTTCCCTCAAACCCCAAGTTTTTCTACAATTTTCAGGCTCAAATCCATGTATAAACCTTGTATTTGACTCAAAGCTAGCTTAAGTTACTTACCTCATGACGAGTGACGGGAATGGCACCTCCAAGCTGCTCCCCATCGACTCCAATGGAAGAAAAATGGGGTTGAAATGAACTCAACCCCGAATTTTAAAGACCTCACAGCTCCAGTCATTTCCGCACCTGCGGACCCTGGACCGCTTCTGCGGTTCTGCAGGTGCGGTCAACAGTCGCTTCTGCGATCCGTCCTGGCCGCCCCCTTTTCGCTTCTGCGATGCCCACTTCCGCAGATGCGGTCCCGCTTCTACGGAACCTTGACCGCATCTGCGGTCCACGAACCTTCGAACAAATCCGCTTCTGCGGCTCCCTCTACCGCCTCTGCGGGGACGCTTCTGCGGTCCCATTTCCGCAGAAGCGGAAATACCAGCAACCAGCAAACCTCAGCCTTCCCAAAAATCCATTTTCAATCCGTTAACCACCCGGAATCCACCCAAGGCCCTCGGGACCTCAACCAAACATACCAACCAACCCCAAAACACATTACGGACTTGCTCGAGGCCTCAAATCATATCAAACAACGCTAAAACCATGAATTATACCCCGATTCAAGCTTTATGAACTTTAAACTTTCTAACTTCTACTTCCGATGTTTAAACCTATCAAATCATGTCCGATTGACCTCAAATTTTTCACACAAGTCATATTTGACATTACGGACCTACTCCAACTTCCGTAATCAGATTTCGAACCCGATATCAAAAATTCCACTTCCGGTCAAACTTCTCAAAAACCTTCAAATTTCTATATTTAGCCAAATGGCTTCAAAATGACCTACGGACCTCCGAATTCACTTCCGATCGCGCTCCCAACTCCAGAATCACCATACGGAGTAACTCCCAGTCTCGAAATCCCAAACGGACATCGATAACACTGAAATGCACTTCAAGCCAAACTTGAGAAATTTCTTCCAAAATGCTAACTTCCACAATAGGCGCCAAAACGCTCCCGGGTTACCCAAATCCCGAACCGGGCATACGCCCAAGTCCAAAATCATCATACAAACCTGCTGGAACCTTCAGATCCCGATTCCGAGGTCGTTTACTCAAAAATCTAATCCTAGTTCATTCTTTCAACTTTAAGTCTAAAGTGAGAATTCTCTTCCCAAATCCACTCCGAACTTCCCAAAATTCAATTCTAACCACGCGTACAAGTTATAACACCTGAAATGAAGCTGCTCATGGCCTCAGACTGCTGAACGACGCGCTAAGGCTCAAAACAACCGGTCGGGTCGTTACATTGAGGTACTTCTTTGTTGAGTGTGAGTGTATTTTTTATCATGCCCTTCTTTGATCCTATATCTATATATTATGTGATATGTGGGCATCTCTCTTTATTCAGTGAGACACACTTGGGATTAGAAAATATTATGATTTCAGTTCTCAATTGGTGAACATGAGTACAGCTGAAAGTTGTTTGAACTCGTGGATTGGTCTTAGTCAATTCTTCTCTGTCAGAACCTCTCATGATTTCACTTAAAGTGTTTAGTTACTATGTTTATTTTTTTTCTTTGCTCGAGGACGAGCAAAAGTTTAAGTATGGGAGAATTTGATAAGTGCATTTTACCTGATCTTAATCGCATAATTTCTCTCATAAAAACATATAAATTATCATGTTTCCTCCATATTCTTAACTTTATTTTGCAGGAATAATTATAGAAGAATTACTGTGCACAACATGAAAAAAAATACAACAGAAAAGTGTGAAATCGAGCTACGATTCATTGCTGCCGTGACAATGCACCAAGTCTCGATTTGCCATGATGAAATCTAAACATAGAATTGCAGAATTCTCATCTCTGCAATGAATCAAAATCTTGATTTGCCATTGAAATCTAGCACCAAATCGAGAATTCAAATTCTCATATCTGCAAATGCAAAATCTAGATTTGTCATGATGAAATCGACGAAATCTAAACTTAGAATGACAGAATTCTCATATCTGCAAATGCAAAATCTAGATTTGCCATGGAAATCTAGTACCAAATCCAGAAGTCATCATGAAACTTTCTTATATAAGAAGATGTTGCCCGATCATAGAAGGGCATCACAGTAGAGAGAAAGCTTAGAGCTAGAAGTCTGAATCCAAATTCTTAATAAGCTTCTCTGTTTTATTTCTTTTACTAGTATCGAGTTAACTTTTCTTTTGAATCACAATAGTGGTTTAGTTGTTGTTTCTAAATAAATTCCAGTGTAGGAAATTACTCTAGTTCCTGCTTTTAATTAAATAGGGGAAATTATTCTTCTTGAATATTTCTTTCTATTTTCTTATTTAATGGACAAGAATATTTTCATTGTTAGTACTAGTTCCAGTATGGAGTAACTTTTCTTGTGTTGGGAGAAAGACGGATCTTAATATTTCTATATAATAGTAGATATTCTTCCTCAAATTCACATGCTTGAGCTAGAATTTATTTAACTTTTATCTGCTTTTACAGTTAGACGTTATTTAATTTATTAACATCTATCTATCTTATACTACATATTAACTGTTTATTAATTCTGTAATCGAGAGAGGCGGAAGAAATAATATAATTAAATGTAGTATTGATAAATGTTAATATTTATTTAGTAACATCTATCTCTTTTATGTTATAATTAATTTTACGCTTATTTGTAAACGAGAGAGGCGAAAGGTGTAATAATAAATTATAACAAGTAGGGTAACCGAAAGGGACTTTCTATCAAGAGCATATTTTAGTTCAATCATATATTTCTGGTTCTTTAGTATTACTATTTTGAAGATTAATTTGTATAACCGAGAGGAGTGCAATTAATTATTCAACTTGAGTAATAATATATATTTATAATCGTGAGAGGCATTTATACCTTTTTGAGAAATAGAAATTGAAGAATAATAATTCTACTATATAATAAAAATATTAAGTGAAGTCAAGATCCCAACACCTTTTATTATATTTGTGAAAAACAAAACATTTTCTACTGCTCTATTTATGCATTTTTAGTTAGTTAATTTACAACTCAACTCTTTCTGATTTTCTCAAATAGTAATTAAAACAAGAAACGTCTGTAGAATTGATAAACCAATCTCTGTGGGTTCGACATCTTTCTATTCTATAATTTGACGGAGTACGAGTTTAATTTATACACACGCCAGACACTCGTCACCATCCCTTTTAAGATTGGTGCTGCCCTCGGTATCTAATCAACTCGGGAGTTGTGTGTTTTCACTTTTTTATCATTAGCTTCGATTTTCTTCTCCCCTGACTCAATTCTTTTGGTGAGCTCCTCGAGCATTTTTATTATTGCTGGATCGGTCCCCAGTTTCGTTACCATTCGACCTCTCTGGCACTAGCTCGGTACAACGATGGATTTCTGGCTCGACCCCACTCGGAGTTCTATGTTGATTTTGTAGCTGAGCAATAACGGCCTGTTGAGCCTGTAGCATCTCGAATATCACTTGGAGAGTAACTTCTCCGGCTCCTCTGCCTTGTGTGCCTTGGCCACCAGATCGGCCTTCTCTGCGTACACTCCCTTCGGGGTCCGCCCCTAGGTCCGCATTTAAAGCAACATGCAAACTAACATCGACTGGATTGGCAACCGGTGCTCCCCGAGATTAGCCTGTGGCGCCTTGGCTCTTGGAGCAATTACATTGTCATTTTCCCCATGAAACCCGAGACCATCGTCACCATGTGTGGGTGCGTTTTGTGAGTTTGACATGTTTTAACCTGAGAGCAAAGATACTTGACAAGAACAAGCGTAAAATAATGTGTGTTATCAGAATCTGCACCGAACAATCACTATTATCCTTAGCCCCACGGTGGGCGCCAAACTGTTTACCATCAAATTCGGATTACAATTAAACTTATATTGTGGTTTTAAGGATATGTGATTTCGTCCAATACCAATTGATAAGCAAGAAAATAAATGAATAAAGTGGAGAATAAAATAAATCAAACCAGTATACTAGACAGGTCTCGACCTTGACTCAGGATAGTCTCGAGGTGAAATAATAAGAACAGTAAATGATAAAGCAACTCTGACGAATAGTAAGTGAAGTAGCAGGAAAGTAACGAGTGTATATATTCTTATCATTCAACAACGATCCTTACAAATGAATAGTATCTTTTTTTATATAATAGAGGAGTCCTAAATAAGGTACACTTCTAATTATAGTAGGAAACCATATTAACGTCTGATTAACCGTTGTGGATTTATCCATACCGAGATTCACGCCACGATCCTCGACCAATCGCGGATATCTCGCATTTTCCGTTGTCAAGCTATACCGATGTCACTCAAAGTCTGTCTCTTTCTAGCTGCAATTGACGTCGACCTCGATCCGAAAAGAGGCTTCGATTCCGGACTTGACGTCTTAGCTCCTTGACGCGACATTCCTATCTCGACCAAAGAATAAAATTTGGTAGCCCCAATTTCTATCGTAGACACTTTTACTTATAACTTTTTTAACTTACTTTCAATGTGAAGTGTGTCCAAACTCTCAATTTCATTAATTTTTCTAAAAAGTGGAGTACAATCTCTTTGTTTCCCTCCAATTTCAACCCAAATGCTACATGTATTGAACGAGGCATAACTTATCAAAGACTGAATATAAATTTTATGAAGCTATAACAATTTACTAGGAGATGTACATCCATAAGTTTTGGAGCTTGTTTGGCCAAGCTTTGGGAGCCCAAAAATATTTTGTGTCAAAAATGGAATTATTGAAAATTTGAGGTATTTGGCAAAAATAAAAAAAAATGTTTTTAAACTGCAACAGAAGCAATTTTTCTGCTTTTGGGGACAAGGTATAAATTCTAGCTTCTTCCAAAAATCCACAATTTTGGTAGCTTGGCCAAGCGATCTCTTAGCCTCATGGAGTCGACTGATTTTTGGAGAGTTTCGAGATTGCTTCGATTAGAGAGACACGTTGAGCAAATTTCAATTTTACCTTTTAAAATAAGATTAAGTTTTTCTTTTTTGATATGTAAAAAATAGGTATACGATTAAGGCTTTTTAAAAATTAATTATAAGTAAGTTTTTCCACTAAATTTGGAACCTATCTACGGATTCAATGTATAAAAATGGCATGGCTTATGCCATTTATAAGTCATAGAAAAAAACTTAATTGTTATAAATAGAATTTTACTTATGGTGAATGTCTATATTTGGAGAGATTCTAGTGTTTATTACTTGGTGGCTAAGTCCCTCTCTCCCTATAAATAGAGGGTTCTATTTCATTGTTATTCATCCCAAAATCAATAAGAATTCTCTCTCCCTACTTTTCTTTGCAATACTGTTCTTCTTCTTTTTCTGTTTTATAACACGTTATCAGCATGAGACTCTAACATATTGAGTAGAAGCTTTGGGATTGAGCATAATGATTGTCAATTGTTCCATGAGCTTCTTTCATGATTAAATTTGAGATTTAAGGTAAGTATTTGACTTTATTTTTCTCTTTTAAATTCTTGACATTCTATAATTTGATTTTAAATACAAGCAAAGACAATAAAATTTGATTGTAACTCTAATGGAGTTTGAAAGAAATTATAACCACCCAAAGTGGTAAAATTTCTATGTCTTGCCATGATCAAATTCATGTATGATTGTGGGCGAAGAATTGAAAACCCGTCCTATTGAATTTGCTCCATTCTCATTCCCTTAAGAGAATGTGATAGCAATATGCAATAAGCCTGAAAGAAGACAAAATTATTACCATAAATGTATCAATGGATGTGGACGTAGTAATAGATGAAATTATAATCGTCATTATCGTGGTAATCAGAATAATAAGGATTCTCAAAATAAGCCTTTACTCTATGAAGTTAATGTTTGTCATCGATTTGACATAAGATTTCGTAAAGCATATATAGATGACTATGGGCAATTCATGATGTGAATGTGATAACATCTGATTTATGAATACATATTCATTCTTGGAAGAATATGAACGTGCTAGTGGTAGTGAATATACCACGCACTCACCTCTAAAAGGAGGTTTGAGATGATATAAGAAAATAATATTATTATTATGGCTTGAATGGTCATTGGTCACGTACCTATTGTACACTAAAATATTTTGGTAATGTGATTATTAAAGAATAACAGTAATGCAAGAAACAGATCTTGCATATAATTTTGACCATGACTATAATGGTATAACTTTCTCTTTAAAAGAGATAATCACCATATGGATGTTGATGAATATGTGGTAATACCAAATTAATTGAGAGCTCTGGAAGAGCCAATATTACTATTTTGGAGGAATTAAATTGATTATCAATAAGGCATTATGTTGTAGTAAGTTGATCACGGCCAACCCTGCACTACTATTAAGTAGCGAGAGAGGTCGAAGCAGCTTTTACCCGATTTAGGGTCGGGATCGAATTCCACAGAGAGCTAGATATTGGAGTTGGGTATCTATCTAAAGTGGAGTTGTGTGTTTGCTCCAAATTGCACTTCTACACATTTTTAGGTTTTGATTATGATTCCAATTCTATAAACTACAATGCTCAATTAAACTAAAATAAGCTAGGATTAAACTATTGCAAGTTGTTCAAATGATTAAAAGGCACTAGAGTAGTGACTTTCGCCTAGGTGGTCAATTGACGGATTCTTGAATCTAAAGCTAGATTGACACATTTGGGGAGTATGATATAATCATTGCTCGATTCTACTCACTCTATACCTCTCAGTAGTTCGAGTGATTTTGCCCGAATTGACTTTCTCAAGACCAATTGGGTATGCAAATTTGCACAAGAAATTAAGGATCAAGGCGGGTATTACGATCTCTCGGTTTAACTCTTTAATTGGGGCTATCAATTTCTTGAGTACGCCCCATTTCCTTGTTGGACTGATTCTAGAGACTTAGGCTCTCTTTCTCAAGAAGAGCAAAAGTCAACTAAACACAAACTAGTGTTTGCAACCACTAATTTAGCAATTAAATATGGAATTATCCCAAATATCAAACACCCATAGTCAATCAAGCTCTAAAATACATGACCCATCAATTACCCACACTAGGGTTGAGCCACAACCCTAGCTGATGGGTCTAGCCACTCATCATTAGAGAAAGGAACAAAGAAATAGATGATAAACAACTCATATTAATTAATTGCTAAGATAAACTAGATGATTCAATGTTGAAATGAAGATAAAATTACCCAAAATTGCTAAAGTAACGGAAGTCACGAGCGCAGCTCAGTACAAAATCTATCTGCTTAACCTAAAAATAAAAAAAAAGCTATTAATACTAAGCTGAAAAGTCTGGACAAAAATACCCCTGTGGGGTTAGTGCGGACCGCACAAAATAGTGTGTGGTCGCACTAGGGCTCTGAACTTGACAAAACTGCTCTCTGAACTTGGGTAATGCGGACCGCAAAAAATGGACGGAGGCCGCGATGGCTTCTAGTGCGGTCCGCATGAAATGGAGCGCGGACTGCATTGGCTTCAATCTCCGAAAATAGCAACTCTATGATTCTTGGTTGTGCGGACCGCACTAAATCGAGTGCGGCCACAGTAACTTCAGTGCGGACCGCATTAAATCCCATGCGGTCGCATTGCCTGATTTTCCTGAGTTGCATACTCTCTGAACCTCACTTGTGCGGACCGCACAGAATGGTGTGCGGCCGCACTGGCCTTGTTTTTCCTGAGCTTTGTCTTGCCTTGATACTTGTGCAAGTTTCACTCCTTTTGAGCTGATCTTTGATATTTTGTCACCTTGTTGATCAAACCTGCAATCAAGCATAACTTCTGAGTCTTTTGGGACTATTTTGTACAAATTTCTAATCAAAACATAAGCAAGAAGGAGTACATAATGTATCAAAATCACTAGTTATCAACTCCCCCAAACTTAAGCTTTTGCTTGTCCTCAAGCAAACAAAATAAAACCCACCCGTTAAGGGAAAATCCAAGAAAAATCAGTTGCTCTAAAGTAACCTCATCTAGCTTCAATTGAGATTAACAATTGCCCTCAATACACATGAATCATTAACAACATTTACTCTTTTAAAACACCATGGATCAAGTGTGACACAGGAGCATCAAGAGTTGACTCAACACATCAAAGGACTCTTTCTATTACTTTAGTCATTGTGGAACTCAAATTCACACATCCTCAGCTCTCCCTAAGAAAACCTCACCTTTAGAATAGTGGAACTCATAACGAGATTAATGGAAATTCGCTCATCCCTCTCAAAGAAAAGTCACAAGTCCGGCACTAAGTACCATATGCTTGCCCCTTATGTAAGTCACCACTAGTGTAAGCTTCATTCAACTAGAGATAATATAGGGCTTTTGTGGAGACATAGTGAAGGCTTTTGGTTCTGGGTAGGCAATGTTTGGTCTAAGTAGGTTCCATCTTCCCTTAAGCACTTCTTTTGTTCCATTTTGGCACAGATTCACTTGACTCTTTGAGTCTTTTCACTTCTTTCAAGGGGTAAGAGAGACACAGTGTCACTCTTTTTTATACATTTCAAATCTTTTTTTTTCTCAATTTTCCACACCTTTCATTCTTTGCTTTTCTTGAATCCCTTTTTTATTCTTTTCCACTTTGAGTATTCTTTTTTTTTTTTGTCTTTTTGCTTTTCTTTCTTTTTCATTGCCTTTCCTTCTTCATTTTGTACCTTTTTACCACTTTGTTGCAATCCTTGTCTCTCCCCCCAAACATATACTTTTTCCATGTGCTAAGGAAAGATCGGGTGCCAAGAGAGGGTATCATTTAGAACGGGTAAAGCCTTGTATCATGGTTCTTGAAGGAAAAAGGTTTAAGGCTCAAAAGGGTTGACTAGGGATTTTATCTTTGGTAGGCTATGAAAGTGTTTAAGCTATCATATGGATCAAGGAGAGCCTATAATCATGTCTCAAAGTCAAAATTCACATAGGATTTCTCCTCAACAAACATTCTGGGCAAGTTCTAGACCACTGACTCGGAACTTGGACTTGCAATGCAATTTCTCACCACACACGCTATGAGATTGCTAAAGACACAGAGTCGGGGGCCCACAACAACCTTAGATAAGATTTGAGCACACAATGGTCCCGAAAAACCACTAGATGATTATCGGTCAACACAAGAGTCTCAGGGTCACGAATTTCACCATCCTAAACACAACAATTTGTTTTTGACCATGAGATCAAAGGCAAATGTGCTAGGCTCAAGTGAAGCTTTGCTTGAGGCACCCTTAACCACTAACTACTAAAAAGCCAAAAAGAAAAGAAAAACAGACTCAAACCCTTAAGAAGGTTGTCACTCCATCTATCATTGGGAAGAGCTACCCGGTTCACACAAACTCCACCTTTGGAAAGAACCGTGGCATTAAGAAAAACCAAAGGCTTATTGCAAACGTTCAAAACAAGAAGCTACGAACATAAACACGAAGCTAAGAACGAAAAATTGCGGAAAGTAAAATGAATATATACTAGAGGGGATTTGATCGAATATACAATAGATGGGATGAATATATACAATGTAACATAACTTTATATACAGACCCAAAGTAAAATAAAAGTGCGAGAAATGTAACGAAATGTTAAAATTATATACAAACCGAAGATGAAAACTATAGAAAGCATAAAAATTGTCAAATATATACAATCATCCAATGAATCCATAAAGGTAGGGCCTACCCCCTCAAATGGAAGTTGGCATTGTCCCCAATGACAACTAAACTAAGTAAGCACCAAAAAGAGAATGAAAAAGGATATAGAGACTCCCTATGGCATGTCTGTCTGCAGGGGCTCCTGAGTGGTCCCCGGGTCCTCACTGTGCTCGGGAACCTCAGACTGGTTCCCTGTGGCCTGCTGCTCTGGTGCTGGGACCTGGGCCTGGACCTGGACAGGCTCCTGAGGTGCATCCTATGGTTGATTGGAGGAGGCCTCCGGTGGGTCTGCCAACTGGATGACTGCATTGTCCGCTCGGGGAATCATCCTCCTCCTCTTGGGAGGCCTCTGAGACTGCTCTGGCTGGGGATGAGCTGCTGGTGCAGGGTCCTGAAGTAGTAAATCCGAAGGCAGCTGGTCTGCCTTCAACCTGTCAACATCAATCCTCAGCTCCTTCACGGACTCGTTGGAGGCCCGTGTGTTTCTCAACTTCTTGTGCTCCTTAGCAAGCTCCTTGAGAGCCTTGCTATGTGAATCAACAGTAGTACTGAGCACCTTCTGGTTTTTGAGGATTTTCTTTGGTTGACTAGAATCTCTTTGAGAGCATCCTCTATGGACTGTGGGACCTGCGGAGGTGGAGGAGCCGACTGAGCCTCTACTGCGGTAGTGAGGATAGACAACTTGGATGACGCTGTCTGCATCCAGTTGTTGATACTGAGAAGAGCTTGGCTCAGTCGGTGGGCAGTGACTGGGTAAGCTCGAGAAGAGGTAATCTCCGGATCTGCTGAGGTTGATGGGCCAGGAGGGATGTCTGTGGAAGTGGAGGCAGGCTGAGTAGGAGCCACTACGACAACTGGCTCTTCAGACTGGCCAGTTGAAGCCGTAGTTGTTCCATTAAAGTTCTTGCTCTTTGGGTTGTCATCCCCATGCATGTTGTACCAAGAGAATGGGGCCTTCGCTTTGACCGTTATGTCAAACGGCCTCTTGTCAACTTTTAGGTCCCCGAAGTACATAGTCAGAAAGCTGGGGAAAGGGTAGTTTCTGTCATGCTCACTTCCCACAATTGTGATTATCCTAGACATTACATTTCCCACATTGATCGGGTACCCCGCCATGATCAAAGCCACCAACATTGCCCGGTGAAGAGGGAGGGACTTTTCATGAGTAGTCGGGTCCAGTCTGCTGCAACAAAAGTTTCCCACCCCTTTGCCTCGAAGTTCAAACTACGTCTCAGAATCTTGACGCCCGCATTCAACCAATCGGGGGTGGTACCTGGGATTGCCAGATATTGCGACAACCAGGGACGGACCTCCTCGCCCAATTCCATCTTTGCCATATAAAGTGTCTCATCCTCCTCATCAAAGCCTAGATAATCATTTATTGTCTTCCCGTCAAACAACACTTTCAGGTTTCGTACCTTGGTCACCTTGGTGCCCTTTTTTATGTGCACAACGTTGGTGTAGAATTCCTTGACCAAGTGCTTATTGGCATCTACACACTCACTCAAAAAGTACTCCCAGCCAATTCTCTCCCTAAAATGCCTCCTCACATTGGGGTTGTGAGGTAGCAAGTCTCTATCCACAAAACTCCTTTCCGGGATCAACTTCCTCACCGGCCACCATTCCCGGAATTTATGATACGCTACCTCACTCACGAACCGGTCTTGCCACGCCTCTGGTTTCCTAGTTCTATCAACCCCGCCAACCTGAGGTTTACCCCCTTCTCCTACATCTCCTTCTCCTCCTACTACCTCAGTGTCTCCTATTGTACCCTCTCCAGATAATGAAGCTGTGGGAGAGGTGGAGTATTCCCCACTACCTTCAGCTGAGCCATCAGACGACCCAGAAGAAACATTCACTGACGCTTGGGCAGTGGGGGATGCTGGAGGTGTGTATCTTAGCCTTAACCTCTCTGGCTAGTCGTTGATGTACTCTGGCACGGAGTCTGAAGAAATCTCCCGGGAGGGATCATACTCACTCCCCGAGGATTGGGAAGCAGCTCTATCAACGGCTTTTATCAACTTTCTTGTCTGCTTAATATTTTGCCGGGCTTGAGAAGTCAGTCGTATCGTTTTCTATTTTTCTCCCCAGGAGGATTCTCCTCTGCCTGGTTGTTTAGAGCTTTTACCTTGTTGTTTCACCATTGTCAGCAAACACAATCCAATAACACTACAATAAAAAAGGCTTTTAGTGGCAATTAAAATGCTTTATAGCGGCAATAAAAATGGCCGCCAAAACATTTACCGGCAATTAGTTATTAGCCGTTATAGCCGGCGTCGGCAAAGCGTTTAGCGGCCATTTTATCTGAATGCTGGTAAAGGCACCTGTTATGGCCGGTAAAAGTCATGTTATTTTAGCGGCAAATATTAATGACAATTATAATGGACACTAAAACTCACCAAGAATTCCAGAGGCCTTACCTTTTGCAGCTTTTATTATTGCCGCTAAAAGTCAATTTAATAACTAGTAAAAAGAACCTCTTTTGGCAACAAATATAATGGCCACTACAGTTATCCTTGAATTCACCTTTATTCCTTTATTTAATAGCTTTTATTACTGCCGGTAAAAGTTCATATAATTGCTATAACAATGACCTTTAACAAATTTTCTTATTGCCGCTAACTATTAAGATAGAATTTTCCCATTTAATTATTGCATGGTATGCTTATTTACCTTAAAATGATACTCTCTTCAAAAAGCTTAATGCACGTAATTAATCCATACAACAAAATTATTAATCCATAAATTATGTCAACAGCATAACAAAAACACTAACCTATTTGAATCTAGTAACTAGTGTCATTTAGCATCTAATAAACTATTTATCAAGTAGCTATATACAATAAGAAACATAAGAAAGATTCTCCAACTCTTGATCATAATGAAATCTGCCATGAGCGAAGATTTTAAACTATCATAATATATGACCTGAAATGAAGAAATAAAATAAATGTAAATAAACAACCGCATATGAAGTTCATCAAAAGTGAAACCATCTACGTGACATTTACACCCTCATACTATGATATTAAGGAATTCCTACTACAAAATCCCGTTAAAACAAGTGAACAAGAAGTTTCTCAAAAGATAGATTTGTGCTTGAAGATCTCAAAGCAGCATAGACTCATAATCAACTTTACAAATGCATTCAAATGAATATCCGCCTAACAAACTTACATAAGCGTGTTCTAAAAGGTCTCAATGGTTTTCATTAATATTGCAGATTTCTCGAGTCTATCTGTACTTAACAATAGCAATCCAACAAGGAGATAGCACAAACATGTGGAGTACTTGCTGTTTTCGCCTATAAGAACAGAATGGACATCTTCACGTATCTTTTAGAAAAAGAAAGAAGCTAGAGAAATGTGCAAAACCCAGAGATCCGACAAGGATGCAAAGGTAATATTTTTACTTCATTTTCAAGATTCTACTCCTCTGCTTACTATTAAACGTGCACACGAAGATAGATACCAAAGCTTGTGTCACACCAATACTTACAGATAAAATGCTAATATACATAATCTCTCCTTACTCTACTGTNTGACCTACCTCTATATCTACTCTTAAGTAAACCTTCAAATTTTCCTCTCAATATCAAGTTCACAGGACCTGCAAAAAAATTAGGTGGTCCTTACTTGATTAAGATTTAAGGTTATACAAAAGATGCTAGAAAACATTTCTAATAAAGGAACTAAAATAAATATTATTGATGGTAATTTTTTGGTGGTGAAGGTGCTGGAGGACTATCTAGTATTTAGAGTTTATATGCGTGAGAGAAGCCTCAATATCTTCTCGTTAAGATGAATCTACATACTTAAGGTTTTATCACTATCTTTGGAACCAGGGCTGCCTATCTTGTAATATGCCATTTCGAAAGTCCCTAATGCATCTAACTAGTTGGTAACCAAAAGAAAAATATTTGGGAGTTCAAGTATTGTCCAAATTAAAATAGGAAATCTTCCTATAGAGACTAGCTAAAGAAAAATGAATAGTGGTGAAGATTGAAAGTCATGACCAAGATATTATATCACATATCCAAGGAGAATAGTAATGGTTCAACCAAATAACTAGTCTAGCAAGCAAAAAGATAGAACAACTTGTAATCTTTAAAACTAGCTAATGAGATATAAAGACCACTAGCGGCACATTGAGTTTTACCTTTTCTAAATATAAGGTAGCAATTACTAGCAACAAAGAACCTATTTCACATAGTTCATATTATTTGCTTCATATGGTTCTCAACAATTTCAAGAACAAAAAGTAGCAATATATACATTCAAATATGAAAAAAGGAATTGTTACTTTGAAATGGCATTTGTGGTGCTTGCATTGTTTGTTTTGCTAATCGACTTCTCCTCTCGTATGTTGCTTGAGCTCTCTTATTCTCAAGATTCTGTGGTTATCACAAACAAGGGAGAAATCACCATCAAAAGTCAGATATACTAACAGAAAATTGAGACTTCAATTATAATTGCAGACTACAAGTATGGAAACTCATCTTACAAAAAATTCCAGAAACAGGAGCCGTAGCTCATCGTTAGATAAATAAGGTTAAGCAGAAAGAAAAGGAACTCCAAGTGCTGCTTGTAGCAGAAAATTACATTTTCATATTGATAAAAAATACATGAAAATAAAGTTAAGAACACTATTTAACAAGAAATAGCTAACAATTGCTATATGTTGCTTCATTGATTCAAAATGTGAAGTAATACCACCACTAACTAGAGAAAATGATTGTAGGGTAGATCAATAACAAGATACAAGAAACTTACCTTGATACATCATAATGGTTCCATCCAACCTCTGATGAAAGCTTGCTCAAAGCATTATGTATGTCCTGCCTCGAGCCTCAATACCCTAGATGAGAGGAGGGTAGTAACTTCAGTATAAAAAGAAACAATAATACTATGCGTAAACTAATACTTGAGTGCATCAGGAATGACCATCCTCTTCATCTTGTCATATGGGGATGGAATACCCTCATAAATAAATTATGAGTGTTGCGCAACAACTTACTTGAGCATATTTTGCTAATGACCATCCTCTTCATCTTGTCATATGGGGATGGAATACCCTCATAAATAAATTATGAGTGTTGCGCAACAACTTACTTGAGCATATTTTGCTATGTGTAGACTAATATTTATACTACTAGGCTTAGTTACTAGACATCTAGAAAATCAACTGAAGAGTATGTATTAAGATTCAAGTTCAAGTTAAAATAAAAAAGCTAAATGATTTAAGAAGTAGAGAAAGAAGCAGACAAATGAAGAGATAAAATTACTCTATAGAGACAAACCAATAGTTGTGAGTTGTGTTATACTCCATCCTTTTTTCTTCAATCTCTGTGTGGTTAAATGTGATAATGTTCTAAGCAACTATATTTGTGATATTTTTCTTCCTATTTCCTCCATCTATTATGTTACATCAGTATCACTGCTTCACATATACCTATCAAACTTTTACTAAAGGGAGAGGTCCACTGTTATCAAATGATTGGAGGAAATAATCTTGGTCAGCCATGTTTACTACACTTAGAACGAATCTGTTCATATCTTCATCGTGCAATCTCCCCTCATTTTTTGATTCTTATTCCAAGTTAAAGTAGAATTAATCCAAATTTGTATCTACTTGCAAGAAATAATATCAACTTGCACCTAATTCTTTTTCACAAACTTAATTCCAATCATGATAAACCCCATTAAAGCCACAATACAAATCATAAATCAAAGAAAAGAGAGACCCAGTTCTCTTAAATGGAAAGAATAAACATACCATGTTCATAAAATAATCTTATACCTTCCATAATATACTTCTTTGTCCAAAGGATTCACTATTAAGATCTCACCTTTGACACAAACTCTCTTTCTTTCAATTCTCTCTCATTTCTCCATATTCGTATTCCTAATACCCTAACCTACAATTAATAACCCACATCAAGTAATAAGGAGTAATTCAATTACCTTCGATAATTTACAAATAAAAATTAGGGTTAATTACAGAAAAAAGGAGTTGGGTATGTGGGAGAATAATTGTTATTTTCTCCATTCATACTTGTCAGACAATCATAATCATCTCAACAAAGCTAAAAAGAAGATCAATTGTCTTACCATGAAATAACGGCCGGTGATGGTGAGATAGAGAAAAGATAGTCAGCGGCGGGCAAGCAACGACGATGAGAGTCTTTACGTGGGGATGTGTGGGGGCCATCGACGATAAGACAAAGAAGGCACAATGACAAAGAAGGCACAATGATACTCTTTAGAAACTGCAATGATAAACTTTGTTTGTATTTTTGAAATATTTTTCAAATTTTCCAACTTAGTTATTGATTAAAATGGGAGGGAATATGTGATTTTAGTGAAAAGAACTGGAGGGAAAGCTAAATTAATAACTAGCAGCTTTCCAGAAATATCTTTTAGTGGTCATTCATTATTTATCGTCAGTAAAAAGGTACGCAATACCGGCAAATTCACAATTGCCGTTAGCATTTGCTCTTTTGGAATTATTTATCGGCCATTAGTTTATTGCCGCTAATTAATTGCCACTAAAATTCTTTTTTGTTGTAGTGTAAGCTTGTTAATATCAGTAGAAGCAGTGAAGAGCAGAGTTGCAGAAAGAATTTCAGATAGTTGTACAAGTTATGCAGTGCGGACCACACAAAGTGAAGTGCGGTCGCACAGAGGTCAATGCGGACCGCACAAAATGGTAATGCGGTTCGCACAGAGGTGGGGTTAAGACTACCCACTCTCTGTATCCATGTAATGCGGACCGCACAAAATGTAGTGAGGCCGCATTGGGACCAATGCGGACCGCACAAAATATAGTGCGGCCGCAGTCCCCAAAGTTCAGCTTTCAAGTCTTTCAGCAATGCGGTCCGCACAAAATGTTACTGCGGACCGCACAAGGGCACCGCGGACCGCACAAAATCGACCGTGGTCCGTACTGAGTGCCCAGAAGCAGCACTAACTTAGGGTTCCATGTGTTTTCAATTAAAGTCCAATTTTAACACCTAAGTAGTTGCTCTCTGATTTTAATTACTTAAGCCCATATTACCCACGAAAATAAATTAACCTAATCCTACCAAAATTAAATAAATATGGGGAGAAAATGATAAGAACCAAGAAAACAAGAAGTGAAAGAAAAATAACAAATTAAAACAATTAAAAAGAATGTGATGTTACCAGATGTAAGAAGCAATGAAGATGATCAAGTCCAAACAGTTAATTGCAAGGAAAAGAAATTATGATCAGTGTTTTTAGAGGTCTGAGAGTCAAGGGTTCGAAAAGTGTAACAGGAGGACCTCAGACCCTATTTATAGAAAAGGCCCTAGGGCCCATCTTACCAACCCAGTGCGGACCGTACAAAATCGACTGCGGTCCGCATCACTCAACATGTTTCAAAGCTTGAGAAGGCAACCACTGCGGTCTGCACAAAATGGAATGCGACCGCAGTGGTCCACCGCGGACCGCACAAAATGGACTGCGGCCGCGGTGGCAAACTTCAGAGAGTTGTTATTTTCACCCTTTCTTCAGTGCGATCCGCACTAAATGTAGTGCGGCCGCATTGAAAACTTCAGAGACCTGAATATTTTGTCTACTATGTCCTGCACTGAATCAACACCATCTTGTAGCATCTCACAACCAGTTAGTCCAAAAACAAATCCTATACTACAATGGAAATCATTTAAAAACAAGAAGAAAAACACATGGGTTGCCTCCCAAGAAGCGTCTGATTTAACGTTGCGGCACGACGCATGTTACCATCCAATCATTTGAAATGAACAAGAGCCACCACATGGCTATCATCAAACTTTCCCAAATAGTGCTTGACCCTGTGACCATTAACCCGGAAAATCTCCCCATTTTTGTTCTTCAAATCAAGGGCACCAAACGGGGTCACAAAGACCACCTTAAAAGGTCCGCTCCATTTTGACTTTAGCTTTCCCGAAAACAACCGTAACCGAGAGTTAAACAAGAACACCAAATCACCTACTCTAAACTCCTTGCCACGAGCATATTTGTCATGAAGGTACTTCATTTTGTCCTTGTACAAGGAAGAACAGGAGTAGGCATGGAAACGGAATTCATCAAGTTCATTGAGTTGCTCAACCCGGAGATTTGCAGCCACATCCCAATCAAGGTTCAACTTTCTCAAGGCCCACATGGCCTTATGTTCTAACTCAACCGGTAAATGGAAAGCTTTCCCGAACACAAACCGATACGGAGACATACCAATCGGAGTTTTGTAAGCAGTCCTATACGCCCATAGAGCATCATCCAACTTCTTAGACCAATCGGTCCTATTTGCATTGACCGTTTTAGACAGAATATTCTTGATTTCCCTGTTGGACACTTCAACCTGGCCACTCGCCTAAGGATGATAAGGAGTAGAAACTTTATGGTTAACACCATACTTGGCAAGCAAGGTGTCAAAAGCTCTATTGCAAAAATGCGATCCTCCATCACTTATAATTGCACGAGGAGTGCCAAACCTTGTAAAAATGCTCTTCTTTAGAAATGCAACCACACTCCTAGCTTCATTGTTGGGCAAAGCCACGGCCACAACCCACTTTGAGACATAATCAACCGCTACAAGAATGTAGGTATTTCCGCACGAGCATACAAATGGGCCCATGAAATCAATACCCCATACATCAAAGATATCCACTTCTAGAATGGTGTTTAGAGGCATCTCATCTTTCTTCGAAATACCGTCCGCTCTTTAACATTGGTCACACCTTCTCACTAAATCACTTGCATCTTTGTACAAAGTTGGCCAATAAAACCCACAAATTAGAACTTTCAAAGCTGTCATCGCCCCTCCATGATGGCCACCATAGGGGGAGGAATGACAAGCCTCTACAATGCTAGATTGCTCCTCCTCAGGTACACACCTCCAAATCACTCCGTCGGTGCAAATCTTGAACAGGTATGACTCATCCCAATAGAAGTCCAGACTATCCCGTTTGAGCTTCTTCCTCTGGTTAGAAAAGAGCTCACACGGGATGATGCCAGTCACAAGGAAATTAGCAACATCCGCAAACCATGGCATATCACTCATCAACACAGAAAGTAGCTGCTCATCGGGAAATGCATCATTGATCTCTAAGCCATCACACAGCCTTCCTTCCTCCTCCAAGCGGGACAAGTGATCCGCCACTTGGTTTTCACTACCTTTCCGGTCCACAATTTCCAAATCAATATCTTGAAGTAGTAAGGCCCATCGCATCAGTCTAGCTTTGGAGTCTTTCTTTGTCATCAAATACCTAAGAGCTGCATGATCGGTGTGCACTATGACTTTGGCTCCCATAAGATATGCCCGAAACTTTTCCATTGCGAACACAATAGCCAACAACTCTTTCTCAGTTACTGTATAGTTCCTTTGAGACTCATTCATTGTCTTGCTCGCATCGTACACTGGATGAAACATTTTGTTCACTCTTTGATCCAAAACTGCCCCAATCGTAACATCACTCACGTCGCACATAAGCTCGAAAGGCAAGCTCCAATTGGGTGCGGTGATGATCAGGATGGTGGTCAACTTATGCTTGAGAAGTTCAAAGGCTTGCATACATCCCTCATCAAACACAAACTTTGCATCCTTTTCTAGTAGCTTGCACAATGGATTTACTACCTTCGAAAAGTCCTTGATAAACTGCCGGTAGAACCCCGCATGCCCAAGAAAACTTCCCTTAACAGAAGTGGGGGGAGGAAGTCTTGAAATCACCTCAATTTTGGCTTTTTCAACCTCAATACCATTCTTTGAAATTTTATGACCCAACACTATGCCCTCCTCAACCATGAAGTGGCATTTTCCCCAATTTAGCACAAGATTGGTGTCTTCACACCGGGCCAACACTTTATCCAGATTTGTGAGACACTCATCAAATGAATCACCCACAACACTGAAGTCGTCCATGAACACCTCCAAAATATCTTCCACCATATCGGTGAAAATGGCCATCATACACCGTTGGAATGTTGCCGGTGCATTGCACAACCCAAAGGGCACCCGAGAAAAAGCAAAGGTGCCATATGGACAAGTAAAGGTTGTCTTCTCCTGATCCTCTAGAGCTATCAAATTTTGATTATACCCTGAATAACCATCCAAAAAACAATAGAAGGCACGCCCAGCAAGACGATCAAGCATCTGGTCAAGGAAAGGCAATGGGAAGTGATCCTTGCAGGTCACCTTGTTCAGCTTGCGGTAGTCCATGCACACCCTCCATCTGGTCACTGTACGAGTTGGGATAAGTTCATTAATAGCATTGGTCACCATGATCATACCATCCTTTTTCGGCGCACACTGCACCGGTGAAGTCCACGAGCTGTCAGAGATAGGATACACCACTCCGGCATCTAACCACTTGATCACCTCCTTTTTCACAACTTCTTGCATTGCCTCGTTCAGCCTCCTTTGATGTTCCAAGGAGGGTTTTGCATCATCTTCCAGAATAATCTTGTGCATACAGAATGCGGGGCTTATTCTCCGAATATCAGCTAAAGTCCATCCAATTGCCTTTTTCCTCTTTCTGAGCACCGCCAATGTGGCATCTACCTGCATGTTAGTAAGACAAAAGGAAAGAATAACTGGTAAAGTTGAATTAGGGCCTAAGAATTCATACCTGAGGTGTGGAGGCGGTGGCTTCAACTCCAACACTGGGGGTTCCTCAATTGAAGGCTTTGTTGGAGGGGTCTTTCTATTTTCAAGATCCAAAGAGAGTTTCCTAGGCTCATAAGAGTAAGAGCCCATTCCATGTAAAGCATTCACACACTCCACTCGGCCCTCATCATTATTGACATCAAGATTCAACAATATGGCCTCCAAAGGGTCCTCCACATTGATCACAGCCGTGACAAGATCCACAAATGAGCACACTTATGTACAATTGGGCTGCTCCATTGACTTGCACACATGAAAAACGACCTTTTCATCACCCACCCTGAAAGTGAGTTCCCCTGCTTCCAGATCTGCTAGAGCCTTCCCCGTAGCAGGGAAAGGTCTCCCCAATATGATCGGGACCTCATAATCTACCTCACAATCCAAGATCACAAAATCAGCTTGCAAGATAAATTTGTCTACCCCGACGAGCACATCATCAACAATACCCAATGGTCGCTTCATTGATCTATTTGCCATTTGCAATCGCATGGAAGTTGGCCTCGGTGGCCCAATACCCAAAGTCTTGAAAACTGAGTAGGGCATTAAGTTGATGCTTGCCCTTAGATCACATAAAGCTTTAGCAAAGTCTGCACTCCCGATAGTGCAAGGGATAGTGAAAGCACCGGGATCCTCTAACTTCGGAGCCATTGAATGTACTATAGCACTAACTTGGTGGGTCATCTTGATAGTTTCACAGTCCATGTATCTTTTCTTTGTCACCAAATCTTTCATGAATTTAGCATAGCCAGGCATCTTCTCTAAAGCCTCCACCAGAGGCACATTAATGGATAAGCTCTTCATCATGTCAATGAACTTTTTGAATTGATTCTCATTTTTCTGCTTGGCTAGCCTATGAGGATAAGGGGGAGGTGGCCTAGGCAAGGGTGCCTTGGCTTTTGGCACAACCGGCTCCGGCATGTCTATGACGTGTTCCCTAGACGGGTTCACGCCATTTTGTGTTTCCACCTCGGCATCTTGAATATCAATCCTTACTTCTTGATTCATATTCTCATCAACCACATTCTCAACCACCAAAGGAACTTCATCTTCTTGCAACTCAACTTCATCACCCAAAACTTGCTTTTGTTTGGAGGCATTCACATCACTGCCTCTTCCACTCCGTCTAGTCACTGCCATAACATGATTGTTCCCACCCTTCGGGTTCACTACCGTATCATTCGGTAGAGCCCCTTTAGGGCGAGTATTCAAAGACTGTGAGATTTGGCCTAGCTGGATCTCCATATTCCTAATTGAAGTATTGTGCGAAGCCAATTGCGCATCAGAGTCAGCATTCTTTTTCATCATCTGTTCAAACATCATTTCAATTCTACCCATTTCATTATTGGAAGAACTAGGACCCTGGGATGGAAAAGGTGGTGGGTTTCTCGGTTGTTGGTACATTGGGGGCCTTTGAAAGCATTGCCCCTGATTTCCTTGGTTATTGTTCCATCCACCCTGGTTGTTGTTGTTTCCACCCCAATTGTTGTTGTTGCCCCAGTTTCCCCGATTGATCCGATTGTTATTTTGATTTCCCCAATTATTGTTCCCTTGTTGTTGATTGTTCCAATTATTATTGCCTTGTTGTTGATTGTTCCAATTGCCCTGGGATCTCCACTGTTGTTGTTGGTTAGAAAAATTTCCTCTTTGAACTTGGTAATTATTCACATATTGCACCTCTTCGTTCTGCCCATCATAACAATCATCTTGGAATCCACCACAATCATTATCAAATTGATCTGAATTCCCTTGGTTCCGTTGACCTCTCTGTCTTCTATTGTTCACAAGCATGTTAACACCCTCCATGGCATTTACTTGGCGAGGATTTTGAACTTGTTGCAATTGTGCCTTTGTTAATTGGTTCATTGTTGTTGTAAGTTCTGCTATACCTTGTCCATGGTCATGTAGTTCTCTGTGCAAATGAGTGACAGTGGGGTCACCCTGTGGCACATTGGCCCTACTTTGCCAAGCGGAGAATGTGTCAACCATTTCATCAAGAATAGCACAAGCTTCATCATAAGGCAGCTTCATGAAATTACCCCTAGCCAATTGATTCACTATGCATTGATTCGTTGTATTGATGCCCCGATAGAAGGTCTGTTGTATCATAACCTCGGTCATATCATTGTTGGGGCATTCCTTTACCATAGTTCTATATCGCTCCCAAATCTCGTGCAATGGTTCGGTGGGCTCCTGCTTGAAGGCTAAGATCTCATCCCGCAGTGCTGCCATGTGCCCTGGTGAAAAAAAGTTGGGAATGACCTTATCCGCCAACTCATCCCAAGTTGTGATGGAATGATTGGGAAGTCGCTCAAACCAATCCAATGCTTTCCCTCTAAGTGAGAATGGGAAAAGCCTCAATCGAAGTGCATCCTCGGACACATTGGTTTGCTTGCTCCCCCAATAGGTATCCACGAACCCCTTGAGACGTTTGTAAGCATTTTGAGTGGCAGCGCCCGTGAAGTACCCACGCTGCTCCAGCAATGTCAGCATCACGTTGGTTATTTGAATATTTCCCACCCGGATCCGGGGCGGAACAATTGCAGTCGCATAGCCTTGGTTGGGAAGAACTCTAGGAGCCACTCTTGGAGGTGGCAGAGGAGGGTCTGGAATATTCTCATTTGCATTGGCCTGGTGGCCTCTACGTTGTCCTTGAGGTGCAAGAGGCACCTCTTCCTCTCCATTGTCATCTACCTCCTCCCCCGCATTCACGTTTCCAAGAGGGTCATTAGCATTTAATGCCATTTTGTACCTGAAGTATTGACACAAACAAATTAGTAACAAAGAAGGAAAGAAGAACAAAATACAAATCTATTTAGATAGATAGCCAAAACTGTTAGCTCCCCGGCAACGGCGCCAAAAAGTGATCACAGCCAACCCTGCACTACTATTAAGTAGCGAGAGAGGTCGAAGCAGCTTTTACCCGATTTAGGGTCGGGATCGAATTCCACAGAGAGCTAGATATTGGAGTTGGGTGTCTATCTAAAGTGGAGTTGTGTGTTTGCTCCAAATTGCACTTCTACACATTTTTGTGTTTTAATTATGATTCTAATTCTATAAACTACAATGCTCAATTTAACTACTATAAGCTAGGATTAAACTATTGCAAGTTGTTCAAATGATTAAAGGGCACTAGGGTAGTGACTTTCGCCTAGGTGGTCAATTGACGGAATCTTGAATCTAAAGCTAGATTGACACATTTGGGGTGTATGATATAACCATTGCTCGATTCTACTCACTCTATACCTCTCGGTAGTTCGAGTGATTTTGCTCGAATTGACTTTCTCAAGACCAATTGGGTATGCGAATATGCACAAGCAATTGAGGATCAAGTCGGGTATTACGATCTCTCGGTTTAACCCATTAATTGGGGCTATCAATTCTCTTGAGTACGCCCCAATTCCTTGTTGGACTAATTCTAGAGACCTAGGTTCTCTTTCTCAAGAAGAGCAAAAGTCAACTAAACACAAACTAGTGTTTGCAACCACTAATTTAGCAATTAAACATGGAATTAGCCCAAATATCAAACACCCATAGTCAATCAAGCTCTAAAATACAAGACCCATCAATTACCCACACTAGGGTTGAGCCACAACCCTAGCTGATGGGTCTAGCTACTCATAATTAGAGAAAGAAACAAAGAAATAGATGAAAAACAACTCATATTAATTTATTGCTAAGATAAACTAGAAGATTCAATGTTGAAATGAAGATAAAATTGCCCAAAATAGCTAAAGAAACGGAAGTCACGAGCGCAGCTCAGTACAAAATCTATCTGCTTAACCTAAAAATGGAAAAGAAGCTATTTATACTAAGCTGAAATGTCTGGACAAAAATACCCCTGCAGGGTTAGTGCGGACCGCACAAAATGGTGTGCGGCCGCACTAGGGCTCTGAACATAAAATTCCAGCTCTTTGAACTCAGGCAATGCGGAACGCACAGAATGGTGTGCGTCCGCGGTGGCTTCTAGTGCGGTCCGCATGAAGTGGAGCGCGGACCGCATTGGCTTCAATCTCCGAAAATAGCAACTCTCTGATTCTTGGTTGTGCGGACCACACTAAATCGAGTGCGGCCGCAGTAACTTCAGTGCGACCGCATTAAATCCCATGCGGCCGCATTGCCTGATTTTCCTGAGTTGCATACTCTCTGAACCTCACTTGTGCGAACCGCACAGAATGGTGTGCAGCCGCACTGGACTTGTTTTGCCTGAGCTTTGTCTTGCCTTGATACTTGTGCAAGTTTCACTCCTTTTGAGCTGATCTTTGACATCTTGTCACCTTGTTGATCAAACCTGCAATCAAGCACAACTTGTGAGCCTTTTTGGGACTATTTTGTACAAATTTCTAATCAAAACATAATCAAGGAGGAGTATAAAATGTATCAAAATCCCTAGTTGTCAACTCCCCCAAACTTAAGCTTTTGCTTGTCCTCAAGCAAACAAAATAAGACCCACCCCTTAAGAGAAAATCCAAGACAATTCAGCTATCCTAAAGTGACCTCATCTAGCATCAATTGGGACTAACAATTGCCTTCAATACACATGAATCATTAACAACATTTACTCTTTTAAAACACCATGGATCAAGTGTGACACAAGAGCATCAAGAGTTGACTCAACACATCAAAGGACTCTTTCTATTACTTTAGTCATTGTGGAACCCAAACTCACACATCCTCGGCTCTCTCTAAGCAAACCTCACCTTTAGAATAGTGGCACTCAGAACGAGGTTAATGGAAATTCACTCATCCCTCTCAAAGAAAAGTCACAAGTCCGGCACTAAGTACCATATGCTTGCCCCTTATGTGAGTCACCACTAATGTAAGCTTCATTCAACTAGAGATCATATAGGGCTTTTGTGGAGACATAGTGAAGGCTTTTGGTTCCGGGTAGGCAATGTTTGGTCTAAGTAGGTTCCATCTTCCCTTAAGCACTTCTTTTGTTTCATTTGGGCACAGATTCACTTGACTCTTTGAGTCTTTTCACTTCTTTCAAGGGGTAAGAGAGACACACTGTCACTTTTTTTTATGTACATTTCAAATCTTTTTTCCTTCTCAATTTTTCACACCTTTCATTTTTTGCTTTTCTTGAATCCCTTTTTTATCCTTTTCCACATTTGAGTATTCTTTTTGTCTTTTTT